>NC_056746.1:366587911-366857724 GCF_019279795.1 Protopterus annectens | reverse complement strand
TCATTGAAATGAAAAAAGAAATCACCAAATCAAAAGGAATAGTTCAGAGAGGTTTTTTTATTGCTGTAAAGAACTTCTTCATAACTGTTTAAACAATCACCCATATTTATAGCATTACCAATCACAACAAAGTTCAGCTGACAATCAATCAATAAAAACATACTGAAAATAAATACATAAAAATTGAACTTATGCACAGATAATATTCACTTAGCCCAACAAATAATGTAAATAGTTTATCAACACACATTTTATATTGGTTAAACTTATCTTATGCAAGCCAGAGTTGCCATTCTACTTCTTTAGCTTCCAAAATGGTACTTACTTACCTATATTAAAGCCAGTATTAACGTGATACAAAACAAAAAAGAAAAAAAAAAATTTTAAAGTGCACACAATTCACTGTGTTTGGCAAAAGCATTTGTTAGATTTCCTTTTGAAACAGCTAGCCTAAGTTCACTTATTCTCTGTGAAAGCATTCTAGTGGTCTTGCCCACATAGAAGCCATGTTGCCAAATATACAACAATAGTCAAGATAAAAACAAAACAGCTGCTGGGCAATGCAATGAAGGGTACTCGAAACACAATGTCCTGATACCTCCAATGAATGCGTATCAATAAAAAATGATAAAAATATCCCAAATAATCCAAGTATGTACAAAGGATGATAAAAACAGATTTTATTTGTTAAGAACAGGTTAGCGCTGTTTGATAAGCTTCATCAGACCTCCATTCACATGAAAAGCAGTGTCTTAAATATACAAAAAAGCGCCAAGGACCCTTAAACCTCTTAAAGATAAAAAGCACTTTAAAACACACAGAAAACATGAAAGATATGTTAGCCTATATATAATAAATATAAAACACTATATTATATTTCATATTTTATATTCAAACCACATGTTAATAAAATACATGGAAATAAATATTTAAAAAATCTAAAAATATGTGTTTGAAATCTGCAAGTGGGAGACAGGAACGAGCACAAATACAACAGGTGCTATCATCACTTGTTCTTTAACCTCCTGGATCTCAATAGGGGACGTAAGGGGACCTTCCCATTTAGACCTGGAGGCAGATCAGCCCTAAACCTGATAATCCAGTGTATCTCCCTGGTCTCAGTATAATTCTTAATGTCCCCTCTCCGATGAGTTCTGAAGACCTGTTCCAATACCCTGAACTTAAATTGATGTGCTATACCCTCCTCTTTAGTATGTTTGGCCAGGGCATTAAATAAATTACCCTTCCTTGTATGATAAGCATGCTCTCTAATCCTGTCTCTCAGTACTCTATTCGTCTTGCCTACATAGTAGGCTGGACATGAAATGCATGAGGCTAAGTAAACTACATCCTTTGACATGCAACTACCTTTGGTCCGAATGTGAAACATACCGGATCCATGAGGGAAGGTAAAAACCGGATCAGTCAAAATGTATGAACAAAATTACACCTATTGCAAGGTGTCATATAGCCCTAGTGAGATGGTCGGTGTGTAGTGTGTTTTTGGATAACAGAGCAGCCTCTTAAGATTTTTCTTATTCCGATAGACAAACTTTGGTCCTTCACCTACCAGACCCTTGATGTTGGGGTCTACCGACAAGACATGCCAATGTTTAGAGAAAATATCCTTAACATTGCCAGTGTCTCTTGTATAATAAATAGGAAGGAAGATATTGTTATTATCTTTATGTCGGCCATCCATCCCCTTGTCTATCCTCATATCACCTCTATACAATTCCATCGCCCCTTCTGAAAAGTATGGTTTGGCCCTGTCCTCCCTGAGACTATAGATGCCGTCCATCCCTCTGGTGATGTCCAGCTGGTGATACCCTCGTTCCACAAATCTCATGCCTAGGTCTTCCAGCTCCCATTCCAAATGTGTATTCCCAGGTGTGTATCTGGACATCCGCATGGATTGTCCTTTCACTATGTTGTTGTAAACAAAACCTGGGTGCATGCTGGAACGATGGAGTAAAGTGTTCCTATGACAGATCTTGCGGTACACTCCTGTGTTGACAATCCCACCAGGCAATTTGTCCACATAGATATCCAAGAATGGAATGGTGGTGTGAGACCATTCCATTGTGAACTTCACTGGACTATGATATTGAATTGATCATCCTATTGCTGAGCATCGTTTTGGATTCCAACATCTTTTGCTTTCATGACAAGATCTTTTCACAGCGAGATGGCGTGGCCATGGGCACTTCTTGTGCGAACAGCTACGCCAATCTCGTTATGGCAGAATGGGAGCACTGTCATTTATTCCAGAATGACCTGTTTAAGGAGTATGCACCATTTTACAGACGCTTTGTGGATGATCTTTTCTTTGCATGGAGGGGCACCCCAGCCCAACTGGAGGACTTCTTTGTATGGATTAACAGCTCCAATACATTTTTGAAGTTCACAATGGAATGGTCTCACACCACCATTCCATTTTTGGATATCTATGTGGACAAATTGCCTGGTGGGATTGTCAACACAGGAGTGTACCGCAAGATCTGTCATAGGAACACTTTACTCCATCGTTCCAGCATGCACCCAGGTTTTGTTTACAACAACATAGTGAAAGGACAATCCATGCGGATGTCCAGATACACACCTGGGAATACACATTTGGAATGGGAGCTGGAAGACCTAGGCATGAGATTTGTGGAACGAGGGTATCATCAGTTGGACATCACCAGAGGGATGGACGGCATCTATAGTCTCAGGGAGGACAGGGCCAAACCATACTTTTCAGAAGGGGCGATGGAATTGTATAGAAGTGATATGAGGATAGACAAGGGGATGGATGGCCGACATAAAGATAATAACAATATCTTCTTTCCTATTTGTTACACAAGAGACATTGGCAATGTTAAAGATATTTTCTCTAAACATTGGCATGTCTTGTCGGTAGACCCCAACATCAAGGGTCTGGTAGGTGAAGGACCAAAGTTTGTCTATCGGAATAAGAAAAATCTTAAGAGGCTGCTCTGTTATCCAAAAACACACTACACACCGACCATCTCACTAGGGCCATATATGACACCTTGCAATAGGTGTAATTTTTGTTCATACATTTTGACTGATCCGGTTTTTACCTTCCCTCATGGATCCGGTATGTTTCACATTCGGACCAAAGGTAGTTGCATGTCAAAGGATGTAGTTTACTTAGCCTCATGCATTTCATGTCCAGCCTACTATGTAGGCAAGACGAATAGAGTATTGAGAGACAGGATTAGAGAGCATGCTTATCATACAAGGAAGGGTAATTTATTTAATGCCCTGGCCAAACATACTAAAGAGGAGGGTATAGCACATCAATTCAAGTTCAGGGTATTGGAACAGGTCTTCAGAACTCATCGGAGAGGGGACATTAAGAATTATACTGAGACCAGGGAGATACACTGGATTATCAGGTTTAGGGCTGATCTGCCTCCAGGTCTAAATGGGAAGGTCCCCTTACGTCCCCTGTTGAAATCCAGGAGGTTAAAGAACAAGTGATGATAGTACCTGTTGTATTTGTGCTCGTTCCTGTTTCCCACTTGCAGATTTCAAACACATATTTTTAGATTTTTTTAAATATTTATTTTCATGTATTTTATTAACATGTGGTTTGAATATAAAATATGAAATATAATATAGTGTTTTATATTTATTATATATAGGCTAACATATCTTTCATGTTCTCTGTGTGTTTTAAAGTGCTTTGTATCTTTAAGAGGTTTAAGGGTCCTTGGCGCTTTTTTGTATATTTAAGACACTGCTTTTCATGTGAATGGAGGTCTGATGAAGCGATTGCGAAAGCGCTAACCTGCTCTTAACAAATAAAATCTGTTTTTATCATCCTTTGTACATACTTGGATCATTTGGGATATTTTTATCATTTTTTATTGATACGCATTCATTGGAGGTATCAGGACATTGTGTTTCGAGTACCCTTCATTGCATTGCCCAGCAGCTGTTTTGTTTTTATCTTGACTTCAGTTTTTGCTTCTCTGCTGAGCATTAACACCGCTGGATCTCGTTTTAGTTTTGAAATATACAACAATGACTATTTACGGCTAAAACTAGTTTTATTAAAAATGTATTCAATTGTGTGCTGTAATACCACACTTCGTCCACTGTTGATGAATTGCAGATTTTTTACAATCTTTACATGTATACGTGCCAAAAGGACCATTCAAATTGGAAATAATGTTTTTGTTACACTTCGCATTTTTTTTTTTTAATTCACACACTTTTTATAAACAAACATGGGAACACCAACTGCTTTACCAAATCTTGGTTACCTGAAATTATTTTCCAATTATTGGAAATTATGTTTCTTTTACATTCAGCATCACTGCTGACAGGGAACAAGAAAAGCCCTACAAAAAGTGCTGTTATCCGAATTAACTGGTTTAGACATTTACCAATATTGGCTGGAACTCAATGTTTCTATTAGCAATAATTAGATCTAATTTACAACTGTGGTAACTTCTCTCAATAAAGAGTGACTTTTTTTTTACAAGGAAGAGTCAACACTAATGCTGGTTGTAACAATCATCCCAATTTTAACCTATCCATTTATTCTGTAGCTAAGGATTTGGTTGGATTAAAACAATCACCAACTTATTTAATGGCACAAGCTTGCACAGTTCTTTCCAAAACGACAACTGCAGCTCCAGAGACTCAAAACTTTGATTGTTCAATTTCAGATGTGCATTCTGATGTCAACACTGGTACTCAGACTTTGGCAGCTGACAGCAGTGATATTCACTGTGATTCCATTGGACATTTACTGGTTAATTCTGTTAATCAAACAGTATAGAAGCTTTGGAGGCCAACAATGCCATTTTGCAAGTGGAGTAATTATCTTCCTGTTAAGTCTCTAATTTATGAACTGGAACGTAAACTTCTAAAACTCAAGGCTCTTGGGTATGACATTTTTTAATTAGACCAATGCATAGTGGTAAAACAAGTTCCATGAGATCTAAAGATGTACAAGTTTCCCAATAATCAGAGATCAGATATTTTCAGACTGGACTGACTTTTATAACACTGACTTACAAGTACTCAAGGACATTTAACAGAACAGAATGGTATCAAGATCAAAGTTTTAAGAAATGAAGCTCATTCCCTTGATGATAAAATTAAACAGTCTGGGTTTACTGGACATGGAAAACTACAATACGGTGTTTTTTGTTAAAGTTCAGTGGCAAGTCGCTACCACGTTTCATAAAAAACAAAAAGTTAGCTAGGGATACAGAGGCTTATCAAAACAACAATACTTGCTCGGCAAAGATTCTTCTAGGAGTAGTGCTGATGAAACAGTAGCCTGCCATCCTTCTGATAACATCACTATTGAAAATATTCATTTGATACATTCTGATGTGAATTTAAAGACCTGAAAGCTTCTGTACTGTTAGGAGACAACAAAGCAGATCATGACAGTGAGTCATCAAGGGACCACACCACTGAGCAATAGATTTTGCAATGTCATCATATGACCACACCATCGAACAACTCACATTTTCAACAGTCAAGTGGCAACATGTGAGAAAGAGTCACAGGACAGAGTTAGGAATGAGGGCATGGTCGGCATAAAGACTCCAGATGTCTAATTTTTAACCTCTGTAAATTTTTATTGAAACATATCATGTTGGTATTCTTCAATGAGGGTTTTCATTCATTCCTGGTTGTCAGGCAAATTTAATAAATATTCTCATTAATCTCAGAATATTTGCCCATCCACTTAATTTGCACTACCTTACGGCTGATTTGAGTGATATTAATTTATTTGCTAAGTATTTATGTAAGAGACAGAGTTTGTCAATCTTAGCCTTGCTTTTACACTACAAACTTTTAACACATGTAATAAAGGGATCTATGTCATAAAACTGAAATTTCAACTGACTGAAACCCAAAATACTGAAAACTCAAAATGCCCTCTCTCTATTGTTATGCAGTTTCTGAATTGGTACATATAATTAACAAGAGATGAGGGGGCACAGCCCCCACATACAGGGTGCTAGGGAGATTTTCCCCTGCATTAAATTTATTTTGAGTTTCAGTCTTTTGAGATTTCATTCTTAGAATATAGACCAATGTTACAGACATTAGACAGTTTTTAAATGACCCAAAGAGATGATGGTTCAGCATTATGTCCGAAGAAAGGTTTGTATTAGACAAATTAACAAGTTCTGCTAACATTCTTACAATGACAGCAGATAAGGGTAATTCACAATACATATATTTTAAAGCTAACTGAACATATGGTGGAGGACACTTGCTATGAGATTGTAACTAAATATCACATCATTGATTGTATAACCTTAGATCTGATGCATCAAGGTTACAGTTTTGAACACTTAATTCTGAAAGGTTGATCATCATCAAACACATACAATTTAATTCCAAAAGTTCATAAAACACGTGTTGAACTACTTTTAGGCAAACAGTAGTAACTTATTTGGATAAAATTTTAAATCCTCTAGCTCAGGACCCTACTTATTATCTTAAATATCCCGAAGTATTTTTTAATTTATTTGAAAGCTATAATTTTATTGGCATAAAATTTTAAATCCTCTAGCTCAGGACCCTACTTATTATCTTAAATATCCCGGAGTATTTTTGAATTTATTTGAAAGCTATAATTTTATTGGCACTGAAACCTTTATTGTTACCTTGGGTATAGATTCTTTACATACCCATATTGTTCAAGAAGTTGATATAGAGGTTTTATTAGAGCCTTAAGTAAATTTACAACATTTACTAACAGCTATTTTAACCAATATGTTTTTCACATTCCAAGGTAGTATACACCACCAATTGAAAGGTGTAGCTAAGGGTGGAAGAGTAGACCCCTGCTTTCACCAATTTAGTTGAATTTTTTTTTTTTTTTACTTCCTATGGATCTTTTTAAATTTGTTTTGTTTTATAAAACAATACATTGGAAAGGCTCCGAGACAAACTTGGACAAATTTATTGCTGCTTTGAACAGTTCTACCACTTTTTTATCATTTTCTTCAGGGAAAAAGGGGGAACATTGTGCATTTTTTTAAGATTTTGGGATCAGTTCAATCCCTTGTCTAAATGTTTCCCCAATAATATTTGCAGAAAGAAAACATCCATCAAAAATAATCTGCATTTTAAAAACAAACATCCTGATTTCATGAAATGGAACATTATTAGAGGTCCATTTATCAGGTAAAGCATGATTATTAGTGGTAACTCATATTTTATACGGAAGTCAGTTTTTAAAGTCGCTCTTTATTGACAAACGTTACCAGAGTTGTAAACTAGATAAATTACTGCCGATGTAAACAGTAACAGGAATACTAAATTCCAGCCAATACTGGTAACTGGCTTTATGTCTAAGCCATTAAATTTTGGCAATGATTTTTGCACGGCTTTTCCCATCCCTATCAGCAGGGATAACAAAGGTATAAGGAACATAACTTCCAATATTTGAAGAATAATTTCAAGTAACCAAGATTTGATAAAACCAGTTGATGCTGTCCTTACATTTGTTTATAAAAAGAATGTGAATTTAAACATTTGAGAAATGTATCAAAATGTTACTACCAAAATGAATGGGCCTTTTGGTACATATTCAAAGATTTTAAAATGTGCAGGATCATCAATAGTGGACACAGTATGTTATTACAACACAAACCAACATTTTTAATAAAGGTGATTTACTTGTAAATCACTCAATATCTAGCAACACATCTTCCTTGTGGGGGCTTCTATGTGAGTAAGACAACGAGAATAAATAAACATAGACTAGCCATTTCAAATGCTTGGGCTAAACACAAAATGAATTGTATGGACTTTTAAAAAGTTTGTATGCCTGGTTTGGACTAAGTAATGAATAACTTTAATTAGGGTGATATAAATAACATCGTGGAAGTTTAAGAAGTCAAATGGCAATTCCAACTTGCAGCTAATAAGTTTCCAAGTCTCAATGACTCAGTCAATACAAAAAAAACCCCACAAAAATATTTAAATTATTTGTTGGGATACAGTAAATATTTTTCAATGTGTTTGTATTGCTATGATTTTGATTCGGAGGGTCAGCTGACCTTTGTCACGTGATTAGTAAGGGTATAAATATTGGCGACCAGTTGTTCAGTTCGTAAGCCTTTACCGAAATAAAGGAATGAAAATACTAAACCATCAAGTTTAGTTAGCTGCTTTTTCATTTCAAAGTATTTGTTTTTCAGTTAGTGATTTTTACACTTTGGTGTCTCCCATGATTTCATGATATTTTTTTGGTGATCCACTATGAACATTTGTGATTTGCAAAGTTACTTCCAGTCATACAAAGTTTGCTTATCCCTTGCCCTCTAGATCTGTATCGTATTTAAAAGAAGAATCACAATGGAGAAGCAAAACACCTTCTACTAACACCTACCTTATACGTTATCACACATGACTAACATGCACAGGCTACCCCAACTAACAATTAAACAGCATTTATGCACCAGTCAGCACATTTGTTTCCATTACAAAGTATTTATGTATGCCTGAGGAATGGAGAAAAAGTGTTTTGGTACCAAGTTTTAAGAATAAGGGTGATGTGCAGAGCTGTAGTAAATACAGAGGAATTAAACTGATTAGTCACAGCATGAAATTAAGGGACAGTAGTGGAATGATTAGTGATCAGCAGTATGGTTTCATGCCAGGAAAGAGCACTACAGATGCAATGTTTGCTCTGAGAGTGTTGATGGAGAAGTACAGAGAAGGTCAGAAGGAGTTGCATTGTGTCTTTGTGGATTTAGAGAAAGCATATGACAGGGTACCTAGGGAGGAGTTATGGTATTGTATGAGGAAGGCGGGAGTGTCAGAGAAGTATATAAGAGTGGTACAGGATATGTACGAGGATAGTGTGACAGCAGTGAGGTCTGCGGTGGGAGTGACGGATGTGTTTAAGGTGGAATTACATCAAGGATCAGCTCTGAGCCCTTTCTTATTTGCAATGGTGATGGACAGGTTGACAGATGAGATCAGACAGGAGTCCCCGTGGACTATGATGTTTGCAGATGACATTGTGATCTGCAGTGAGAGTAGGGAACAGGTGAAGGAGACCCTGGAGAGGTGGAGATATGCTCTAGAGAGAAGAGGAATGAAGGTCAGCAGGACTAAGACAGAATATATGTGTTTGAATGAGAGGGAGGATAGAGGAATGGTGAGGATGCAGGGAGTAGAGGTGGCAAAGGTGGATGAGTTTAAGTACTTGGGATCAACAGTTCAGAGTAATGGTGAGTGTGGAAGAGAGGTGAAGAGGAGAGTACAGGCAGGATGGAGTGGGTGAAGAAGAGTGTCAGGAGTGATTTGTGACAGACGAGTACCAGTGAAAGGGAAGGTCTACAAGAGGGTAGTGAGACCAGCTATGTTATATGGGTTGAAGACAGCGGCATTGACAAAAAGGCAGGAGTCAGAGCTTGACGTGGCAGAGTTGAAGATGTTAAGATTTGCACTGGGTGAGACAAGGATGGACAGGATTAGGAATAATTACATTAGATGGTCAGCCCAGGTTGGAAGGTTTGGAGACAAAGCCAGAGAGGCAAGATTACGCTGGTTTGGACATGTGCCGAGGAGGGATGCAGAGTATATCGGGAAAAAGCTGCTAAGGACGAAGCTGCCAGGTAGCAGGAAAAGAGGGATGCCTAAGATAAGGTTTGTGGATGCGGTGAGAGAGGACATGCAGGTGGTTGGTGTGACAGAGCAAGATGCAGAGGACAGGAAGAAATGGAAATAGTTGATCTGCTGTTACGACCCCTAACGGGAGCAGCCGAAAGAAGAAGAAGACAAAGTATTTATGTACTAGTCATACAGTCTGCAAGACTAGTTCCTACCCCTTTACCTTTTCCGCTAGAAAATAGACATTAACACAGCTGGTTCACGGTGCTCTTTTCTTCAACAAAAAGAATGACTTTATGCGCGAAATCAACACTCTGTAAAAGTTAGAAGCATAACTTACTGAACTGAAATTTATTCATACACAATAAGTTAATTGAATTTACCATGCTATACATGACTGAAATTTATTCATACACAATAAGTTAATTGAATTTACCATGCTATACATGAATATTTCTCCCCGATAAAGTATAAACCTCACATACAACCTGCAAGGGGGGGGGGGCTGTTGATTTTTATCCCCTCCCCAATGCTTTTATAACACATGCTTGTTTTACACAACAGCACAATACTTGGAGGGGTGGCCAAAGAAGATTGTGTCCCCTCTTACAGATTACACATTTTATTGAGAATAAAATAATTCACAGGGGGCATGGCTTGGAGCAAGATGCTCTGTAAATTTAAGAAGGGACTTAAGTCTTAAAAAAATACTTCTGTAAGCTCTGACACAACAGCAACTATTACTGTACATGTAAAGGTACCTGGTAAGCTCTGACACAACAGCAACTATTACTGTACAGTAAAGGTACCTGGTAATGTCTGCAATTATTTTTTTTAAATTGGTGCTTTAGAACTGAAAAGGTAGGTGTGGTGTCGGAGGAGGAATACTTATAACACAGTAATTCATTTCAACTGATAATGATTAATGAAATGATTCATAAAGTTACACAAAATTATAGTTCTGTTAATAATGTGCAGTGAAATATTCACACCTATGGTTTGCGGCTGACAATCAAGCCTGTCAATCACCAAAACCATTCCCCAAGCCTGGATGAAATTTTGGTGTGGTGCTTCTTTGACACATAAGCCTGCCTCCATCTTTACTTGTACTAAGCCTGTGGTTGTACACATAGCTCTCAACTGTATTTCAGTGTAAGGAACACTCCTATTCCAAGTCTTAAAAAGTCCATAATCCACATTGAAGGGGTATGACACGTGTTCAGTGTTAACATTTTTAGTATACACAAGTAAATAAACGAGTTGTCATCAAAATAACTTATTTGTAAATAAAAAGTAGAAAATTTTAATTATGCTACTAACTTCCTAGTTGAAATTTTTACCAAGCTGTTTAGCAAATGTTCCATATTACGACAGGTGGTGTTCCACATTGTGGAGATGGATGGTTGAGAGCTACAGTTGTGCAAAGTCAAAGAAAAAAGAAGAGGGAAAAGCTTGCCTTCTTCTTCTGAGAATCCTGTAATCTACAAACAGGTGCAAAATCTGCAACCTAGCCACAGATGATGCATTAAAATGTTTACAAAGAACAGTTGTCCTGCTTTCAAGTTTCAACATTCAACAAAGCATGACTTGACAAAATATAAGTTTCTCCATAAGCTCATATATATATATATATATATATATATATATATATATATATATATATATATATAACCCAAGCAAGGCACTAGTTACTTGTAGTGACCACATATTAACTGGTTTGTGTACGCTGTATTTGTGAATGGGGAGTAACTTACAAGAGTCTTTCCCTTGAATTTTCTCAGTCTTAGGCATGTGTGACTTGAATGACATATGCAAATCCAGTATGTCCTGCTTCGGCATATAGTAACTTTTAACAGGTATGCAAACTGTTACAATTGTTTCACAAATCACGATTACTAGCACCACACAGCCTTTCCTCTCCCTTCCCCTAAATACTTTGTCTTTGTTAAAATTACACAAGACAAAAAAGACCAGCTGCATTTGTGAAAAACAGTTAAACAAGACCTGCAGATACGACGATATGAATGTAATTGAGTGAGTAAACAGGGATGGCCCATTTGCCCATATTTTCCATCACTATCAGTAAGTAGTTCTACACAAGTCAGAAATTGCAAAATGCTTTACCAGCACATTAGAAAAAAGGCTGCAAGTCAGAGGGTCACTCCGCAAAGAATTTGCAGTACAATGGTTCAGGGATTAGGTTTACTGAATTGTATTAAACATTGCATTTGATTGCACCAAATACTTGCATGTATTAAAATGCTGTACGTTTCTCTTTCATTATTTGAGTTTCAGCAGCTACACATTAGAAAGTAAGGATTTACACAGGTAAACAATGAATCCATTATCAGATCGTGTTTAAAAGAAATTCATCAGTTCTACATCACATAACTTGTGTTTAGCGGTTGTGTGGCTAATGAATATTCATAAAGTCTGCATGCAATATCAGTAAGGGCTAAGGATGTGTATAAATTAGGGTGGGGGCTGCTATTGCACATTTGGAGGGTGATACTCAAGGAGTTACTCCTGTGAATGGTGTCCTCCGTTTCACAAACAATATGGACAAGTTTGCTTTGGGTATTGTCAGCAATACACACCCACCACCTAATATAAATATTCTCTGTGGTTGCATCATTTGTGAGGAAGGGTGAGCCAAGACTACCCCAGTAAACAAATAAATAAGTCAGAAGAGTCCTAATCTTAATGTCTCAAGCAGAAGAATTAGTAATAGTGGTACATGAGCAAAGCATTCCCTTGGTTGCTACATGTAACCAATGTTCCAAGTAGCTAAGGACAACAATGTGCACGAGCAGAATACCTTAAAAATCATATATCGGATTTACATCAGATCTGCTTTGCATAATTTTTTTAAATATTGCCACTCCATGATACCAGTACACCACAGCTTGAATAATTCTATCATTAGAAATCGGAGGGTCTATTCTTTCCACTTAGGCTGCACCTTTGTTACTAAACAACATAACCAAATGCAGGTAAAAAAAAAATGAGTTACCCACTCCTAGCTGTTGTATGTTACTTAAGCTACTTTATGTTTCAAGTCAAAGACTATAAGGACAGAAGGGAATTATTCTCTACTGGATGATTTGCAACTTCACTAATTATTGTTGCTTAATGAATGGCCCAATTAATTTATTGCTTATTTTTGTATTCGTTATCCGGGCTAGGACACTTAGCTCATTGGACCATTTCAGTTTTAGCCAGAGGAAAAATGAATTAACATGCATTTTAGTCTATAACCCTAATGACTGACGCTACGTATTAACTGTTTTCAATCATATTTCACCCCAAATCACCAACTTTAGAAGCGATAGAACACATTTTCGAGACAAAATAAGGAACAGCTGAAAGGTAACACTGCAAATGAAACACAGTGAAAAAATCTATTTATAAAAGCTATGTCTAATACACGATTTCCACTGTGTAATGTGACAGCTTTGGAACAAGTTAAAACGGACGCGTTAATACCAACGAAAAGTGAAAACACAACGTTTTACCATACCTTTCTGTTAATGTTGTGAACATAAGGACATGTATTACAAGCGAATCTGTAACATTTCTGCCCTTCTTCGACAATCAATACATTACCACAAGTCGGACAGAACAACAACATTTCATCAAACGAAACAAAAACAAGAGAAGAACAAATACACAACATGTACAATTCAAATCGCAGCTTAAAAGACCAATAATAGCTTCCGCTACCACTTCCTGCTTGTGTATCACACAAAACAATTTCGATTGAAGTAGCGGTCCCGGGCAAAGGGAACATGCGGCGGAACTGTTTACACACGAATATTGCGTGGAACCCATTCGGAGACTAATAGGTGATGGACAGTAACAATCGACTTCGTGAAGTGCAATGAACGTAGTATCTTGGTAATTTCTTTGCAGTTTAGTTTACTTTTAGAATTTTTTTTCCAGAAAGAGTGTTCTATATTGGACTATCATTGCGGATGAACTTTGGAAAGAATATCATGGTTGTTATTTACATTTATTATGCAAATACAACAGGTTTTAGATCCTGTTGAAGTATTAGATCGTTGTTAAGTGTTTTATCTTCCACTTTCCACAAATACCATTGATGAATGAGTTTACTTTCGGACCCTGTACCGATCTTGGTGTCTGAACTCGAGCAGGACAGAGTGGACATTTCTTTCTCCAGCAACACTGGCTAACTTGTTCTTGACAATTTTCATTTCTGAGTCAAACTTAAATATGCAGCTTTTAAAATCACAAACACTCGTGCGCTTGGTGTAATCGTGAGGAAATTTGGAGGGGGGCCAGATTTCTTAACCGCAACCATTAAGGAGGTACGTACCTATTTTGTGGCTAGCGTTACTATATAACCCTCTTTATACATTACAGCCCCTTGGTTGTGTCCTGTGGAACACATGAAAATGGCAAAGTCTTGAGATTTTTCGAAGTAAAATATATCATACTTTTCGTTAATAGTTTTATCAATTATTTTGAATGTGAAACAAGTCAGTGTGATATCGTAGGGTTGCCACCATTTAAAATGCCGAAAGTGGGACATTTTTGGTACAACCTTCAGATTTTTCAGGCCAAAATATACCCACGGCCAGTACAAAGAACAAAACTTCACTTTTTTTTTTACCTAAATAAAAGCTTATTCTTGTAGCATTTTAGTTGTTTATTCTGTTTCTTATAACATTTAGGTGTTTCAGATACATAATAACTGTTTTATGCAACTATTACATAAAATATAGGAAATAATTTTGACCTAAAATCTCATGGCATTTACCATTTTTACAAGTTTTTTGCAGGACACAACTGGGCGATATTGTACTTGAAGGCCTCACCTTGCATTTCGCGCAGAAGTGGGCATGTCGCGAATGATTGACGACCAGGTCTGCATATGTAATAAGCCATGATTGACATGGCATTCCAACAATGCCATTTTCATATCCCCTTCCCCGACAAGGACACACCTGCCGAAATAAGGGACTGCCCAGCCTAAAAGAAAACTGGTGCTAACCCTAGGTCAGGACAAGAATAAGAAGTGAGCTTATGTACTTTATTTTGAAGAAAAAAATATATCTCCTGGTTAAATCATTAGATAAGAAGTGACCATGTAGTTTACCGTTTAATTTAAAAGAAAATATACTTTGCAGACAGCCAGATGCAGGAACAAAACAAAGTTTCTGAAATAAGTCTTTTAGGTGATACTGTATTTGAGGGCCTCACCAGTTTCTTTTGCGCAGAAGTGGGCGTGTCACAAATTGAGTGACAACCCGGTCTGCATATTTAATTTGCTCCTGCATACATAACACGTAAAATATTAAATGTACACAAACATAAGCGACACTTTAAGGGCATGAATGGCACCCGTCCGCACATGGTGCCTAGCTACCTGGACGAGTTTATGTGGAGGAGCAGATATGGCAATGATTTTGATACTTTATTCGTTAACTTGCTGAATCACATACGCGAATTCCAAGAAGCTGTTCTTAGTAAAGCTCCTGTCAATGACACTGAGAAAGAGTCAGCTGTGACACCAGCACCAAAAAGAGTCTGTTTGGACATTAATTGGGACACTGAACCATCGCATTCCGACTCTGATAAAGAGAACTATAATGCTAACATAGTAAAAATCCTAATGACATTTGTTTTCACGGTTTCGGTTTTTTGCTGATTATAGTATAATAATTATAATATAAAACTTGTTAATTACAGATTATATTGCAATAAAACTTGTTAATTACAGATGTTGGTAACAGTTTACTGTTATATATACTTTCGTATTACATGTTAGTTCACTTTTTCTTCGGTTGTACATTCGGAGGGAATGCATATTCATGAATTGGTGGGTTTTGGGCGGGGCTTGCTACTGCACATCTGCTGAGGCCCTCAACTACAGTATCGCCGTCTTTTATTTAATAAATATGCATTTCTTTGATTATATTAAAATAAGAAACAAACAATTGTTCTCGACGACAACACAAGACGCGTACTGAAAGCTGGACAGTGTATTAGGATTCTTCGAGGGAATACATATTCATTAGTGCCCGATTACGAAACAACACGGGGGCGGGTTTTGGGTGGGGCTTGCCACTGCACATCTGGTGAGGCCCTCAAGTACAATATCGCCCACAACTGCCCAAAGAGGGACTGTCCCTCGCAAAGTGGGACAGGTGGTAACTGTAGTGATATGAATCAACAATTCAAATTCTATGAAACTGAGATTTTGAGTAAGAAAGTGGACTGGAATCCCTTTCGTTGCACCAATAGCATGTTTGGTTTGTCTTGCAAAATTACATGTTTCCACAAAACTGTTCCACTTTGCACATCTGAAAAGTCGACGATTATGGTTCAAATTTGATTTACTCCTTTCATTTATATGTTCACCTTTTGCAGTGTTTATGTCCTCATTCGCATAATTTTAGGGTTGCCACCTTTTCAAATGCACAAAATGGAACATTTTCTGTAGAAATGTCAGATTTTCCAGGACAAAACATACCCACAGCCAGTGGAAGGTACAGAACTTCACTTTTTTGCACAAATAAAAGCTTATTCTAGTAACATTTGAGTTGCTTATGCTACTTCACATAACATGCAGGAGTTTCATGTATCAAATAACTGTTTTATGCAACTATTAAAGAAAACTTAGGAAATATTTTTGTCCTGAAATCTCAGGACATTTGCTCTTTGGTAATCTATCAGTATAGTATCTCGCAGGATGCGCAGTAGCAAACACCGCCCCTAACCCGCCCATGCCTTATGAAGCTACATTCATATTCATTAGCTTTCATATAGCTGTCAGTTACAGTCGTCTGTAAGAACGTTATCTGAAAGAATGCATTATGTTATAAAATAAAGTTACAAAGACAAAAATGAAATTCAGTACCACAAACAAGTTTATTGGTACATTAAAGAATGTTTAATTACCAATTCGGTAATCTACCAGTGTAGTACCTCACAGGATGCGCAGTAGCAAACCCTCCCCTAACATGCCCACGCCTTACAAAGTTGCATTCATATTAATTAGCTTTCATGTAGCTGTCCATTACAATCGTCTGTAAGAACGTTATCTGAAAGAATGCATTACGTTATAAAGTAAAGTTACAAAGATGAAAATGAAATTCAATGCCACAAATAAGTTCATTGGTACATTAAAGAACGCAATGAAAGACATACACATACTAACTACATAACTAATCCGCTGAAATATATTTAAAAAGGACATGCAGTATAAAAACAGCTGAAATATACTGATATATATACAAATAAGTACAGGTTCAATTCTATTATTACATTACGTTTTTGTATGGCATATGATCGGTGCATTAAAAGTGGTCATTATAGTCAAAAGACAGTACAATTACACTTGTTTAACTGTCAATGATGTTAACGTCATTTGTTTTTCCTTCATTTCAGCCCTGCTGGGACCAGTGGGTAACCCTATGCAGGTATGATGGGTTACATGATGAATTGTACGCATTTGTTCATGATACGAAACTCATGAAAGATGGTGTTCTTCTATCATTTATTATTAGCATTACCACTTGGGTTACATGCTGAATTATGGTACATAAGAATGTACAGGTGTTTCTCAAAACATACTTAGTTTAGGACAGTGGAAATTAGCATGCTTTGTCATGTCATGGTTACATGCTGAAAAAACATTAGGACAGTGGAAAATTAGCGATTATTATTGTAAATAAGAATACATGTTGAATGATGCTAAGTAAGACTGTACAGGTGTTTTTCTAAAAGCATATGTAGTTTAGAACAGTGGAATAGCTGAATGTAAGGTGTTTTTCTAAAAACATACGTAGTTTAGGACAGTGGAACAGCTGAATGTAAGGTGGTTTTCTAAAAACATATGTAGTTTAAGACAGTGAAAATGCTGAATGTAAGGTGTTTTTCTAAAAAAGTACTTAGCTCAGGACAGGGGAAATTAGCATACCTTGTCACTCAGATGTGCGATGACCTGCGCAGAACCGCCCACAAGGTACTACACTGGTATATTACCTGCTCTTTTTTTGATTTTTTTTTTTCGCAGGACACAACTGCCCAAAGAGGGACTGTCCTTCACAAAATGGGACAGGTGGTAACCCTACATAATTTTTGACCTGTCCCCACAAGCGCCCAAAAGATTTTGAAACCACCGATTACCCCAAAGACCCACATGTTACATTTCCCTTTTTCTGAAGAAAAAAATAGTGGCATTGTGGGGTATATTTTTTTGCAATATCATTCATTAAAAATATATAGACTTTGCATTGTGCCTTTGATGGTATATTTTGTGTTCATATTTCTGGTTAGTTGTATCTAGTTTTTATGAACCTTTGTACATGTTTTTAGTGTTTGTAAGATAATAGGTATGGTCAAGACTTTGCAGATGCAGCATAGTTTCCCCAGGCACATGGGTTGCATGTGTTTAGGCACTGATCGTACACAAATGCATGGATCTCGCCATACCCAATAGAACCAAGACACTCTCCTCAAAAAAACCCACGCTCTCCTCAAAAAAAAAAAAAAAAAAAAAAAAAGGAAGCCAATCTGGTGGTCCCCTGCCATAAACAAAATCTACAATAGAAGGAGGAAACTGATGCGGAATAAGGTGAAGTCCCAAGACTGAAAAAAAACCCTTTTCAGCCTCAACAAATGGTTGAGATCCCTCATCAAATCCTCTAAAGCTAGCTATGAAAACAAAATTGCAGCAGATAGTAAAGACAACCACAAGGCCATCTATAGTTATTTAAAGAATCTCCACGGCAATACCCAGATTTGCTTTGAGGTGCTGCACAATGGTACCTTGTATACCGAGCCAACAGATATTGCCAATATACTGGCCGACAGATTCAGTGCCAACTTTACCCCCCCCCCCAAGGACCAATCACAATACCAGTAGACTGCCAGGTACCCAGTATTACTGCTGCACAGGTTAAAACAGCACTGTCCAAGGACAAGAATACAGCTCCTATGGGACCTGACAATATCCTTGGCTGTGTTCTACATGAACTACAGAGTGAACTGGCACCTCACCTGTGTGCCCTGTTCAATCCCAGCCGCACCTCAGGCTTTGTTCCTACCAAATGGTGCACTGCTACATTCATCCCTCTGCACAAAGGAGGAGTGACTACAGACCCTGGGAACTATTGCCCCATTAGCCTGACGAGTCTGATATGCAAGGGTATGGAATGCATCATCGTGGACCTAATAAACAAGGATATAGGGAATGTCCAAGCTCTGGATCCTACACAGTTTGGTTCTGTGAAGGGTAGATCATGTTTGCTCAACTTGGTCGACTTGTTTGAGTCAGTCACCAGAGCTGTGGATGAAGGCGAGGTGGTTCATACAGCCTAAGTTGATCTAGCCAAGGCCTTTGATACCATTCCCCACCCAGGAATCATAGAAAAACTCACTAAGCTGGCCATCAATCCCTGTATCACTAGGTGGGTTGCAAACTGCCTCACAGATAGAACCCACAGTGTGAAAGTAGCTGACTCCAAGTCAGAAGTAGCTGATTCTAAGTCAAACTGCTGACCAGTCACGAGTGGAGTCCCACATGGTTCGGTCCTGGGTCCTCTCCTGTTTGGTATCTACTTCTCTGAAGTCCGGGCCAATATGAAGGGACTCTAGCTGACAAAGTTCACAGATAATTGCAAGTTGGGAGCTATTATTAACTCCCCAAGTGATGTTGGCATCCTACAGATAGGCCTCACTGAGACCACCGACTGGTGTCAGAACCATGGCCTTAAGCTCAATGCCAAAAAATGTGTCGTCATCCCCCTTGGGAAAAACCTCGTTCCCTTGAAATTACCCCATCAGTGGTAGTCCACTGAACACAGAAGGTGTTGTTATAGAGATCTGGGAACACAGGTTGACAGCAACCTCTCTTTTGACCACCACATTGCCACTGTGGTCAGAAAGTCCTTCTATGTGGCACATCTCATCGCTAAGGGTTTTGCATCTAGGAAGAAAGAGGTCATTGTCTCCCTCTACTCTTCCCTCATTAGGCCAGTCATAGAGTACAATGCCCCATTTGGCATGTACCTCACTAGACACCTGCAACAACTGGAGAGGCCACAAAAGTACCTCACAAAGAGGATCCCAGGCCTTAAACACTTGTCCTATATGGAAAGACTCAAAAAAACTCCAACTATTCTCTATCTCATATCGCCTGCTTAGAGGCAATCTCTGCTCGACTTACAAAGCCATGTCTGACCCAGCTGTGTTAGAAATACTACATCTAAAGAAATCCCAATCCCTCCACACCACATGCTCCAGAGACCTCAACTTCATTACCACAATTGACAGAACATGCTGGAGGGACAGGTTCATAACCCAGAGACTACAAATGCTATGGAATAGACTTCCTATACATGTCAAGCAGAGCACCTCACTGGCCTTCTTGAAGAGAAATCTTGATGAGTGGATGGGAAATAGAAAATTCAGCCCGGGGATCACTGCAGTGGCTCTACTCGACAGAGGCACTAGGACCTAAGGCCGGGAGTCATGATGCCATGGTAATCCTATGAGCTAGGCTTGTAAAGGCTCCAGGGCCATTAGCCTGGTACATACCTATGAACCTATGATGGACACATTGCTGTGAGGCATCCAAGTCTGAATTAAAAGTTCAATCTGTGATGAAAGTATGTGATACTGTATTAAACTGTAAAATGTGGTGATAAGTCTCCCAGATCTGTTTATGAACTTGGCTTGTTCTTAAAAGTGCTTTCCATTCCAGTAAACAATATTTTATATATTTTTATTTCTTCAGCAGTGTTTAGTTGGTTGCACTTTTATTTTTCAGTAATTATATTAGAAAATCGAACGTAAAAAAAATGTGAATGCAGAATGCTATCGATAAAGAAGTTATCACCTAACTGCAGGACATTGTGAATGTACATGGGAAAAATGTGTGAACTTTACAGTAATTGAAGACCTATATTGGATTGACAAACACTAGGAAAAATATGATAATTGCTGTCACAAGTAAAATTTAAAACAATCAAGTTCCCTAGTATAAGGCAACATACCTGTTGATGTCTCATTCAGAAAGAAGGAAAACTTGAATCTTCTGGCTTTGTTTGAAGTAGTAATGTCAGCTCTTGATAAAGGATTGACAGTGCATGGTATTTATCTTGACCTTTGCTTAGATATTTTGCACTATTCAGCATAGGAGAGTAGTATTATACTTTACTTATCTGCCCCTTTCTGAGTAGACTACAGCAGTTCTTAGCTTTCAAACAAGCTACCTGAAATTATTTGAAAAGATAAAATGATTCCTTAGTAGAAAAATTATAGGATTGGAAAACCTTCAGAATGGTTTTGGCTATTTACATTATATTCTGTTTCCTGTTTTTTACTTAGATGTGGTCTCTGTTTTGTCTGTAAGGCAGTTCCTTAGCCAATTCTGTTGAAAATCTGTACTGGAGACATACTTTTGGGACTGCTAACACCAAATTTGGTAACCTAATACTAAAAATAAAATAAGTAACACAAATACAGCTACCTAACACATCTTTTTACATATTGACTAAACTGCTTACAGTTAGATGAAATTTGTCCTTTAGTTTTAATGTTCTGCATTGTACAGAAGTCCTTGACACCTTAGTGTGGCATTAAAGTGACTGTAAGGCTATCTGTGTCAGGCAGCACCAGTTAGCATGTTAGCTTGGATAATTAAGTTTGTGTTCTCACTAGAAGTGAAGATAACCTACTTTTCTTTTCTTTTTCTTTGTGGGTTATTTATTATACGCTTGATCTCTGTGGCTTCTTTATACTTCTTCCATTCCCTTACCAGTTCACCTTTTTTCTACTTGCATTCTTTCCTTCTCATATAAGTAAAGAAGGTGGTTTTAACTTATTTATACCTGCTGCTAATCTTTTCATTTTAACATTTTCACCGGCAATGTAGTTTGTTGCTTGTTTGTGGTCTCTTACTTAACCTCCAACTCGCCTTCCTCGTTCTTGTAATGGATCTACTTTAAAACATTGACTTACTGGAATATCAACTTTCAAGTCGGTGAGATAACAATGCTGAACTCCCAGAACATCTGTAAAGGAAAACACAAAGATCAATGCACATTAGGTTCAAGCAAGGCACCCTTTATTACTTGCAGCAAGGAGACAAAGCATGTAGGTACAAGGTTTGTCTGATTTTTCCATAGTTCAGCCTACAGTTTTTATACAGTTTTCTACAAGTTCACAGAAAGATGCTATTATTAGATTTGCTGCTGACATGGTCAAATAATTGCTGTCTTGCAAAAACATGTTTTTTGAGAAAAACAACACGGCCTTGAGTTTGTTTCAGCTTCCCTTAGTTTCTCACAATTCTTTCTCTAGTTCTGATATGATACATTCAAGGTACAGTCCTGGCCTCAATACACTTTCTGCTGACCATCTTTTCAGAGCTTCTAGCAGCTGCATATTTTCATACAGAATAAGCAGAATAAATGTATTAACTCCTTTTAACCCTTAATACACTAAACCTGCATATTGTAGTTGTACATTTTAATACACTAAGCCTACATATTGCATTGCAGTTATACATTTTCCTAACATTTCCCCCCCTTTTAATACTTTATTCGACTTTCAAAACAAGCATAAACAGTTTTTCTTCCCTTAACCATTTCCCACTCAGAATTTGCAGTTAGAGAGTCATTCAGTTCAAGCTTGTGAAAGTATTTCTTCAGCTTTTAATCAGTACCTCTAACTCAACATTCTGATATAAAGTTTTTGAAATTGAAGCGTCTATGAAATTTTCAACTAGTTCTTTTATACAAGGGATGCAGCAGCATCCACACACCATCAATAAGGCTGCCCCTACACAGATGGCAATCCAGAATGTTCATCAAGATGCTGCCCCAACCCCCGAACCATTTTTGGAAAAAGTCTGTCAATGGATTCGGTCCTGGTTTGGTCATGGCCGACACTTGCTGAATTATTTCGAGATGGCTGTCTATTTCATGTTTGTTGTCAGGAATAAACGAACAGCACTCCTCCTGGATTAAAGCGCATAACCCTCCTTTCGCCGCTAGGGTGAAGTCGAGAGCCATGCGATTTTGAAGCACCACTGTCCTTTATGGCTGTCAGTTCATCAGTCACCAATTCTAGGGTGGAAAAAGTCACATTACTCATTGTCTCAAGAAGTTTTGATAGTTTTCTCAGATCCCAGATCGATTTCACTGCTCCGTATTCTGGTATTATGCCCGCCCAAGATATGACATCATCACCCAGATCTATGTGCGACAGTCTTTTGTCACTCACATGGGCTAGATCATGGTGATATATCCAGGATGCATCAACTTGTCCTACCGGATTAGCGGGTTTCTTGATTTCTCGAACATTTTGAATTTCCCCTGGGGTAGTGTCGATACATGTATTGCTGGAATCAGATATGCCAGAAAACAGCTTCTAGACCAGTTGCCTGGTAGCCATTTATATGCTCTATCACCACACACAAAGTAGCAGTCAGGAATTGCGACTGAGATGTTGCCGATTTTATAGTTACTGGGCTTTTGTTGGGTCATAGCCCATAACAGTTTACTATACACGATTTGATTTTCATCAACCGTTTTCTTCCTTTCAGTAAAGTCATTGCTATTGCCAACCTGTAATTGCTGGCCTTCGTTTGTCGTGGTGCAGGAATTCCCGGTACAGTGATGTATCACTGTCATATTACAGGTGCTATTTCCAACTTCTGTTTTTCCGTAGTTTTGAAAGCATACTGCTCCTCTTTTTGCCTTTGGTAAAAATAGGGTCACTCTTTTAATCGATGTCACATTCACTGCATCCTTCAGTAGTGCTTGCCAGGTTTGATTCATATTTAAGGGAATCTGTATTAAGGGTATTCCTCCATGTGCAGTAGGAATAGCTGCACAGACACAGCAATTGGAGATGTTGAGGGTGTCTGCATAAGCGTCCTTAATAGCCTGATAAGTATTGAAATTTGGGTGCCACTTTGCATGTTTACTTCATTCTACTTGTGTGGCTGAGAAGAGAAATGGCCACAATAAAAAGATTATTATTACCAATATAGTCAACAGGATGGTCATGCAATATTTCTGTGGAAATGGTTGTTCTACAGTCCTGTTTTCTCCGGCTCTTCCAAACAGATGCATTTGGATCTTTCTTCCTTCCGTCATCTTTGCCCAGGACACGTGATCTTACTCTCTGCCCTATAGGACCTTAGCACCAGTGATTGCTTCACTGGGTTTGAGATGGATCAGTTCCTATTGATCTGCCCCCCCCCCTTTTGTAGCCAGACTTTTGTTCTTAGGGTCCCGATGGAGAGGTAAGGTCTTTGTCCAGCTTGAAGTTCTTCACCAACTTGCAGTGCATCAGATGTATCCACGAAGCTCACTCTGCTATTTTGACTGCAGTAAGTGTTGAAAGAAGCACCTGGTAAAGACCTTCCCACTTTGGCAATGCCCAGTTCTTTTGCTTCACGATTTTAATCCACACCCAGTCTCCTGGCGTCACTGCCACTTCCGATATTTTGGTTTGTTTTTGACCTGAAACAGAATTAAACTGCAACAGATGTTTAGAACTCAACAACTTTTTCATATATTCAGCTAACGTAAAATCAGTTTCCTGGTCTGATGACATGAGAGGTTTCCACTGGGGTGTGTAATAAGCCCTTCCATACAGCTTCTTAAAAGGAGTCAGTCCTTTTGCTGTAGGGACGGTTCTCTTGTTCAACAGTGCCAGGGGTAAACAGTACAGCCAGGTTTTCCCTGTCTCAGCTATCAATTTCCTCAGTTTGCTTTTCAGTATACCATTATGTCTTTCAACCAGCCCTGCAGACTGCGGATGATATGCACAATGATTTTTTAAAGAAATACCAAAAAACTTACTCAGCTGCTGTATGATTTGATTTACAAAGTGCGTACCATTGTCACTATAGATTCTCTCGGGAATGCCAAACCTAGGAATAATTTGCCACTGTAGCTGCATCTGGGTTTTTGGTTGAAAAGGCTTCCACCCATCTGGAAAACATATCTATAATGACAAGGCAATACTTCTTATTCTCACATTTGTTCCATTCTATGAAATCCATACAGATAGTGTGAAACGGATATGGTGGTGTGGGAAAACCCCCTTGCTTGGGCTTTATTGCCCCCTGTGCATGGTGTTTGTTACAAATCTGACACATTAAACAAAATTTTTAGAATAGTTTGTAAATCCGTACGTTGTGAACACTTGGTTCACCAGCTGTATCATCCCCCCTGTTGAGACATGGCACTGCCCATGGCTCAACAATGCCGCATAACGGAACAAATTAGAGGGTAGTATTGGTTTCCCTTCCTTAGAGATGTATAGCCCATTTTCGAGGACTGCTCCTCGTTTTATCCATCGCTGTTTTTCAGCTTGCGTAGTAAGTGTCTGCATTGTTTTTAACATATCCAGACTCAAAATTTCAGAGGGTTGTAATTCCTCATTTAAAAGAAATACCTCTGTAGCTGCTTGTTTTGCAGCTGTATCAGCTCTTGCATTACCTTTTGAAATCCTATCTTGTTGCTTGGTGTGAGCTGCACATTTGCAAATGGCCACCTTCTGAGGTAACTGAATAGATTCTAAAAGATCTAAAATAAACTGCACATGATTTATAGGTTTGCCAGTAGATGTTATCATTCCTGGTGTTTCCACTGTTGTGCAAACACATGTACAGTGGAGAAGGCATACTGGCTATCAGTAAAAATGTTTACACATTTACCCTTTGCTAAAGTACATGCCCTTGTCAGGGCAATCAATTCTGCTGCCTGTGCAGATAAATGGTGCGGTAAAAATTTTGCTTCTATAACTTCAGTATCCGAGACTACTGCATATCCTACTAGGTTCTGTCCTGCAGTGCCCCTTTTGCACGAGCCATCCACGTAGTATGTCACCTCAGCATTATCCAAGGGGACATCTGTGAGGTCTTTTCTAGGTAGTGTCTTTTGCTCAATTACCTGCAGGCAGTGGTGTGGTGTGCCGTCTGCAGAGGTTAGTAGCAGAGTAGAAGGGTTCAAAGTCGTGCATCGTTCAATTGTCATATGAGGTTGGCTCAATAATATAGTCATGCCAGGAGAGATGCCTAGCAGGGGAAAGAAATGCCACCTTTTCTTGCAACAAGATAATTGCGACTGCATGGGGTACCCTCAAAGTGTGGGGTTGGAACAAAACTACTGAAGCTGATGCCTATACCGCCATTGCAGCTGCAACAACTGCCTGGACACAGTGGGGTAGTGACCGTGCCACTGGGTCCAGCTGTGATGAATAGTAAGCAATGGGACGTTGCTTATCCCCATGTTGTTGTGTTAGTACTGATGTCATATAACCCTGCTTGCAATCTACAGTCTGGAAAAAACATTTATGATAATTTGGTAATCCCAGAACTAGAGAGGATGCTATTAATTGTTTCAGTTTACAAAAAGCCGATTCTGCTTCTGATGTCTATTATAACAAATCTTGCGCTGCCATGGGTGTCTTATATATAAGGTCAGTTAAGGGTGCAGATTCCAAGGCATAGTTTGGAATCCAGCTTCGACAAAAATTAGTCGTTCCCAAGAAGGACATCATTTCCTTCTTGGTGATAGGCTTTGGTGCCTGCAAGATTGCCACTTTTCTGTCCTCATCTAATGTTCTACCTTCCTTGGATATCACATATCCTAGGTACTTCACCTGTTTTTTCCAGAGCTGCAGTTTGTCTTTGTTTACTTTGTCCCTCAGCAGCTAAAAATCATAGAAATGCTACTGTGTCTTCCCTACAGTCCTACAGGGTGGGGGCCGCTAACAAAATGTCATCAACATAAAGTAAAATCTGACTACCCTTCGGTGGATTAAACCTTGCCAAGTTACTTGACATTTCCTGTGAGAATATCATAGGGCTCTCACAATATCCCTGTGGTAGTCGCGTATATGTGTATCTTTTTCCCTGAAATGTGAATGCAAACCAATACTGGCTATCTGGGTGTATCGGTATTGAAAAGAATGCATTAATAATATCCACCACAGAGAAATACTTTTGTTGAGGTTTTAAGTCATTTAGCAGAGTGTGTGGATCTGGCACTGTGGGTGCCCTTGGTATTACTGCGTCATTCACAGCTTGCAAATCCTGGACCATATGCCATGGAAATAAAGGTGTATTACACGGAGAATCGGGAGATTCCACTAGTACCCCTCCCTTAAGTAATGCTGCTATGATAGGTTTTATCCCTGCCTCTGCTTCTTTCTTTAAGGGGTATTGTCTTTTCTGTAGTCTAAATTCTGATTTCGGTGTGATATTAACTGGCCCTGCCGTACGGATAAGTCCTACATCTGATATCCCTGTTGACCAGAGAGTCTCTGGTACATCTCGCAAGGCGTTTTCTTCCTCCTTCAGTAGGAGTGTCCATCAGCTGTCTTTGAGAGAATGCAGGTCACAGCTGGGTTGGTCTGTGTCACCCAATTCAATTTTTGTACTTGTATTCCCTGTCCTGACAGTTCCAGTTCTGTTTGTTTCTCCCATTTTGTGGCTTTCTCCCCTAGGTCTGCCCACTGTATATTTTTATTCTTGGTCAGGCTAACATGTGGTAATCGATTAGATTTATAAAGTGTTAAAAATTCCTGAGGCAGCGAACAGCTAACTACACTTATTCCCTTCTGTGTCCCAGTACAGGTTACGCAGTACCAATCTATTTGTATGATTCTTAAATAATTTTTCTTCATATTCCTTATCGGGTCCTGGTGTATTACAAAAATATAGGGTACAATGTAACAGGTGTTGTTTATCAATGTCGAGGGAGGGAAACTTACTGATGGCTACATTCATCAGCTCCTTGGTCACAGTCCCCGGACCACTTGTGACCAAGTCCTGACTATACCAATAAAATATTTCACCCCGTCGATTGCACTGTAAAGGTGTCAGTTTGTCGCTGTGCTTCCATTCCCTGCATGGTTGGGACTACTGCTATACCAAATAACTGCATGAGATCCCTGCCCAAGAGATTCACTGGGCACTTTGCAGAAACTACAGTCTTACTTTTCTGTGTCAATCCCGAAACAGGATCAGTTATTGTAATATTGCGGGAGAGGGGCTCTTGATAGAGCTGCCCATTAGCTGCTTTGACTAATATGTAGTCGGATGATTCTGAGTTTTCTGGCAATTTGGAGGGGTGTATCAGGGTTTGTGATGCCCCTGAGTCGCACAAAAATTTGACTTCCATGCCTTCCACCGAAAGTATAACTTCTGGTTTAGTATCTGCTAAGTAGAGCTCCAAGCTCAATAAAGCCAAGTCTAGTACTTAATCTTCTACTTCACCGTCATCAATTCCCTGTACTTCCTCTATTTCCTTTTTCACATTCTCATTTGTCCTTTCTGCACTAGCCCCTTCTAATGATTCCTGACTATCATATAGTCAGTCTTCACCTTCCTTGTCTTCTGTAGTTGCTTTCTTATTTTTCTTGCAATCCCTCGCCAAATTTCCCTTTTTACCACATTTAAAACATTCACCCCTTTTCTTGCGTCCTTCAAAGTCTTCTGATCGTTGATCAGACTGCCTACCTCCCTGTGCATTTTACCTGCCCTTCTTTCCGGGGTGTACTACATAAACTTCCGCTCCGTCCTCTACAGAAAATACTTGAGCCTTCTTTTTCTTTTTGCTATTGAAATGCCTTTCAGCATGCCTAGCATATTTGAGTACTGATTGTATCCTGCCAGTTCGATGATTAACCATATGTTTTGTAATGAAACTGCTTATAGGTGCACTACTGCCTTTCAAAAATGCATTTTTCAACTGCTGTTCATATGGGGAATCTTGTTTTTGGTCTTCGGGGATCTGCATCCCACAGTGGTTATTAAAACATTCCAGTAGCCTAGTGAAATATTGGTCAACTGTCTCACCCTCCTGTCGGATGCATTGATTAATGCACGTCCAGTCTGCCCTAGGTTTCCATTTTTTAGAGATGCGGTCTGTAAGTCCTTTTACTCTAGCGTCTAAATATGCACTGCTATGAGGAAGGGGTTTTTGTTCAGCATCACGAGGATTCCAATTGCCACAAATCATGTACCAGTCTGGCCCTACAATTTGTCGAACTACCCTTTCTATTTCTTTCCCGTTTTTAAATGATAACTTAGCCTCATTCCTTGTAAATCTTCTGAGAATTTTCTAAAATTTAATTTTCGGATAGGGAATCCCTTCTGTAGCTTTCCGGATATCTTCCGGAGTCCAGGGTCTGTATACTAAGATGGCTGGATCCTGATTATCCTGCCCAGCCTGAGGGTTCGGTACTTCTGTGAGTGGACATATTTCCTCTTCTTCTTCTCCCGCAGGTTGTGTGTCTTTAAATTTCTGCCATGACTCTCGATTACCTGCTTTTGTTTGGGACCTAGTTTCAATGGGATCCCTTATTTTAGCTAGTTTTATAGCGTCCCTATCCTCAGTGACCACAGGATATAGCGGAGGTGGATCTACCTGTCTACTCGCTCCATATTCTGGTAAGGGAGGGGGAGGCGGAGGTGCTGTTGCTATTACTAGGTTGTTATCCTCCCTATCTAAAAACATTGTTTTTGAATCCTTGTTCTTTTGGTCCCTACGGTTTACTTCCTCCAGCCACCTGTGTGCCTGGGAAATTCCTAACTGTCGTTGCTTTTTTACCTGACCTTTAGAATCAGTTTTAAGTTGTTTAATAAGTTTGATGAGTGAGGATTTTTCCAATTTTCCATCAAATTCGTATTTAATAACCCATTTTGAAAAGTATCTGACATTGTCTGCACGCTGTGACTGCATATATTTTGCATCTTCCGTTAACAGTGGGTCTCGGGGTATTTTTGTATAGTTATTACCCATTTTCCCTTACTTTTGATTGTTACGTAACTTTACCTTGATTCTCTAGTTTTAACGTGTACCACGGATTTTGTTACAGTCTCTTCAGAATGACTACCTAAAGTCTACTTATTCTGTTTCTCCTGATCTATGACAAGACGGTACTTTTCCTATCCCTGACTGTAAGAAAAATACAATCTGACAAAAAACAATACACATCTAGTCCCTCATCCTAAAACAGAAAAAAAGTAGATTCACCTTACCTGAGCCCACATGATTAATCACCGATTCGCGGAAAACCCGTCCTTCAGTCACAGATCAGAAAGTGGCTGGCCTCTTTTGACAACAATTCAGTCGGAGGACTTTACATATAAGAAGAACCGATTTGGTTTCTTCCCCGTACGGTTTCAGCCACCTGGCCATCTGATCCGAGGTGAAGAGAGGGATTCCGGACCAATCTGTAAAGGAAAACACAAAGATCAATGCACGTTGGGTTCAAGCAAGGCACCCTTTATTACTTGCAGCAAGGAGACAAAGCATGTAGGTACAAGGCTTGTCTGATTTTCCATAGTTCAGCCTACAGTTTTTATACAGTTTTCTACAAGTTCACAGAAAGATGCTATTAGATTTGCTGCTGACATGGTCAAATAATTGTTGTCTTGCAAAAAAACATGTTTTTTGAGAAAAACAACCTGGCCTTGAGTTTGTTTCAGCTTCCCTTAGCTTCTCACAATTCTTTCTCTAGTTCTGATATGATACATTCAAGGTACAGTCCTGGCCTCAATACACTTTCTGCTGACCATGGTGGATTTCCAGACATCCATTGTTCTCTTTTCAGAGCTTCGAGCAGCTGCATATTTGCACACAGAATAAGCAGAATAAATGTATTAACTCCTTTTAACCCTTAATACACTAAACCTGCATATTGCATTGCAGTTATACATTTTCCTAACAGCATCGCAGTTTCACTCTGGGACACTGACCACTTGACCACCAATGATAACATTACAAACGTAAGCAAATGACACCCACGAAGTGGGGGGCTTCGCCTCCATGTCCCCCATTCCCTTTACTTAAATATATCAACTCAAGATGACACTACAGCAGAAAAAAGGCAAAGGTCTATATGGTGGCCAAGTGATTAGTTTTCCTGAGTGAAATTGTGACATTCTGGGAGTACAGCATTGTGAAGTTTCAGAGTTGTCGTCTTGATGATTGCAAGTCGGTTTCTGGTAAGTCAACATTGTAAAGGGGACACCTTCATGTATTTCCTTTCCTCCTTTATTTTTATTTATATATTTTTGAGTTCACAGGAGGAGCCCAATGGCTACACTTCCTATTGAGCCAAATTTAATTGGGGTGAGGCCAGAGTTGTGTGTTGGATCAGTGTGCAGATCCTGTGGAATGTCCTGTCCTCAATCCTTTGATTTGTTTGTGAGCTTTACTATAGCTGCCTCAGGAGATGGAGGTGTGAGTCTGGGCATGCAAATTTGGCACATTATTGTCTTCATGTTTTGATGATGCATCTGCATTCCTGTATGTGTCACTAGCAAGCTAAACTGCCTCCCTCCCTCCTTTCAGGATGGAAGAACCAGATATCAATTAGTCACAGCCCTCCTGCCTCAGTAACAGTTTGAGTTGTTTTTCCCTATTTTTGGTCTCTTCTTTTTAGTATTTTTGGACTCTGCACTGTGATTTCAAACATTTTAATATGGAGCTTCCTTCCTTGCCTGGTCCTATGCAGCTGTTCAAACATAGGTAGTCTGGGTTGTAGTAAGGGCTTTATTTCTATGTACCATGGGTAGTTGATTTCATTCTGCTAGACATCTGCATTGGTTTCTCTTTTTTCTGTTTGACTTTACAACCTTCTTTTCAGGTGCTTTTTTAATTTTAATTTCAATGACCCATCTATTTATTCATTCATTCATTCATTGTGTTTATTGGGAAAGTCCTATTTTCAATGGAGGCCCAGGGAGAAAAGCTCCGCATAAGTACATATTTACAATGAACAGCAATAAAAATGATGCATTTTAAGCATTACTTTGCAGGTAGTATTGAGACAAATAGTAAAGATGTTTATTATGTACTTTAGAAGTTATATTATTTTACATAAATCAAAGACATGTAATAGCTTGAAATACACGACCAGTGATATATATGTGCATTGACATTAATGAGGTAGGATGTTACTAGAGCAGGAACAGAACATAGAGGAGGAAGGGTATAAGCAGATGTAATCAAGAAAAACATAAGTAAAAAAAAGATTTGATAGTAAAGAGGTTGAGATTAACTATTGGGAAGATGCTGAGGTGGGTAAGGAAGTTTATTAGCAGGAATTGAGTAAGGATATTCTTGCCTACAAAATTGTCTGCTTTGCCATCTCCACCCCCCACCCAGTAAACTCATGCTCCAGTTTTTTTGACAGCCTCAAGCTTCTTTGCCATGGGACACTATGAACTACACTGTTATGCAGCTATTGTTTTAATGCAACTCTTTCTTATGTATCTCTCACCTTGTCTTTTTGCAGAGTGCAAGATCAAGCCTTCTCCCTTTCCTGGTTCCAGCTATTGCCTCATGTGTGAGCACTTCTAGGTTCACAGGTAATTACTCGGAATGTGATCCAGGAAACCAATTATTTATTTATTTTACATTTGTTAACCGGGAGTGTCTGACTGAGCCGAAAAGGCCCTTTTTCAGCAGAGGCCCGGGGAGAAAAGCTCCACAAAGAAAAATTACAGACACATTTAGTTATTTAGACATGATCAGTATACACACAAATTACAGGAGACATGTTTTTACAGTGGTATGCGGCACATAAACAGTTACAGTGGAGAGAACAAAAAAAAAATTAATTTTAAAAATAAAGGTAATTAATAGATTTGTGGTGTACAGCTGAAATTTGGAACATAGGTAGAATACATACATAGTACACAGGTACAGTACATACATTGTAGATTAGTCAGTGTTTGTGAGTAAGATTGAAAATTATTATCAAGTGCTCTAGATTTTGTATGTATGTGTTATCTGCTTTCACTAGCCTGGGGAGCAATCGTGGCACTGCCAACTTTGCTTGATATGTTGCCTGATGAGGTCTTTAAAGGAGGCTTTGGATGATGTGTTTTGAATGCTAGTAGGGACAGAGTTCCATTTTTTAGCCACTGAACTACTATATAGTACATCTCCAAAGCTATTGTAACTGTTGGTGACTTCTAGTAGTAGTTTGCTTGATGATCTAAGAGGCCTTTTGGCTGAGTGATGTTATACTAGGTTTTTGAGGGCAGGACACTTATTGGGGAGGTAATAGAATGACAGAGGCAGAGCTGATTGTAGGTTAGGAGGTTGGGCAGTTCAAGCCAGTGGAGTTGTCTCAAAGCAGTACAGTGATGAGTTCTATATGAGCAATTTGCAGCAAAGCGGGCAATTCTGTTATAGCAGGCTTCCATTTTGCTTAGTTCAGTTTTGTTGAGATTAGTCAGAATGGGAGATGCATAGAGTAGGGTGAATAGAAGTTGGGAGCGAGCAATGGCTGATCTTGTGTTGTTGGTAAGAAATGGTTTGATACGGTAAAGCGACCCGGGTTTGGCATGTACTTTTTTAATAGTTAAGTTGAGATGACTATCAGATTTTAGGTGGGAGTCTATGGTTATTTCCAGTAGGTTAGCGTTTGCCACTGAAGCAATTGGAGTAGCATTTGTGGAGTAGCTAGTGAATTGACTGTTAGTGTTTTTGTTAGAACTGGTTATAATCATAAGCTGAGTTTTCTTTGGATTGAGGATAAGTTGGGCTTTGGTAAGGTAGTTTTTAACGTCAGACAATGCTAGTTGAGTTGTTTGCACGAGGGTGGGAATGTTTTGTGCAGCACAGATTAAGGTAGTGTCATCTGCATACTGAATTATAGATGCATGCTGTGTGGGAGGTATGGAGGTCATTTGTGAAGACTGTGAATAGTAGTGGTCCTAAGATAGAACCCTGTGAAACTCCTATAGTTATGGGCAGCTGAGGAGAGAGAGAATTTTCCCATTTCACAGCTTGGTACCTGTCAGTTAAGTAGCTTTGGAACCAGGTAAGAGTGGAATTTGATAGATGATATTGGTTTAGTTTGTTTAGCAGGATTTGGTTTGAGACTGTGTCAAATGCTTTGGACATATCCAAAAAAAGAGTTGACACCTGCAGGCCTTCATTTTTGAGATGGTTTACTGTGTCTGTGAAGCAGAGGAGGGCTGTAGTGGTACTATGGGCAGGTCTGAAACCATGCTGAGTAGGTGACAGGATGTTGCTGTCTAGGAGATAGTTTAGCATCTGGGTATGGATGAATTTTTCTAGGATTTTGGCCAGGGGGGAGAGTAAAGCAATGGGTCTGTAGTTATTAAGTTCAGTGGAGGTCCCGCCTTTATGTATGGGTGTAACATAGGATGTTTTCAGAGTTTGGGCACATAGTTTTCAACAATTGATCTGTTTTTGAGAGTGGAGACTGGGATAGCAATAGCATCTGCTGTGAGTTTCAAGAAATAGCTGGGGAGTAGGTCGGCTGCTGTTGATGAGGTTTTTAGTTTGGAGAGCATGCTTTTGATTGAAGTGGTGGAAACTGTTTTGAGGGTAAAGCTTGTATTAGTGTTATTTGTGTTGGGGGGGGATAGTGAGGAAGGAACTGTCCTGTGATACCAAGGATAGAATTGAGTTCACAAAGTGGGAGTTGAATTGTGTTTCGATGGGAACTTTAGTGTCAGGGGTGGTTGGTTTGGGGGTAGCCTTTTGGGTGGATTTTAGTAGCTGGTTTACATTTTTCCAAAATTTTTGCAGGTTGTGTTGGTATTTAGTTTGTAATGTTATGTAGTAGGATTTTTTGTCCACCCTAATGCATTTTTTTGCACGGTTGCGCAGTTCTTGGTACTTAGTTAGGCTTTGTGTTTCTTTGTTTTTTTGATAGTAAAGCCAGGCAGTGTCTCTGGACTTGAGGATTTGTTTGGTTTCTTTACTGAGCCAGGGGTTTGTAGAGGTTCTAACCTTGATTTTGCACAATGGAGTGACAGTGTCTAGGTGTTGTAGAAATGTTTTGTTGAAATATGCTACAGTCTGGTCAAATGGGAGGGTTTTTAGGGGGGTCCAGTCACAGTTACAGAGTAAAGTGTTGAGGACCTCAGGAGAGATTTTTTTTGTATTTCTAGTGGATATATAGTTCGTGGTTTTGCATATGCTTGTTCTACTACATATAAAGTATATTATGTTGTGGTCACTTAAGGTGTCTGGGAGACTGCCTGTGTGAGGGTACAATGTGGTGTTGTTAGTTAGGATCCAGTCAAGGATGGATTCCCTTTTAGATTTTTTATCGCATCTAGTTGGAATTTAGGTACCCAGCCCAGTTTCTCGACTGCCCCAAAGCATTGTATGGTTAAGTGACTTTCACAAGGACTCACAATAAACAAGTAAAGGATGATAGAATCTAACCTTGGAACACAGGAAGCAGATTAACAGCTCATAGTCTTAATTCGCTGTGCTGCCAGACTCTAGGTCAAGTATCTCAATGAACATGTTTTATCTGACCACCCTAGATATGGAATGATAGAATATACTTTCTACTTTGTGCATATTGAGGTGATTCATGGTAACCACTCAACTTTTACCCTGCCCATTCTCTAATTTTGTCCTTTAGCGACTTGTCATTTAAGACATTTGCACATTTGCAGTGGGTGGCCTCTTAGTGCACCAGCTGGTCTATTTTCCTCCTAGTAACTTAACTACAAATAAATTGTTGGGCTCCCACTTTTTTGCTTCTCTCTTTCACCTGCTCCACTGTCTTGTTTTACCATTATCTCCAAATAACTCCCTGCATACCTTTTCTGGCTTTGCTTACCCTGTATTTAAAAAAAATCGCTTGCCCTATATTTAAAAAGACTTTAGCCTTGGATTTCTACGTTCCATCCCTTCTTGACTTTGCCCTGGTCTCTCTCATCCTGATTCCTTTGATCTCTCAGATAAGTACTAGCACTTCACCTCTGATATTTTTCTGCCTAGTCCTTGGGTACTGCTGGGAATCTCTTCAGATGTCCTCCTCCAGCTATGAAACATTGTCTTTTTTATCTTTCCAGTGCCCTTGCCACCTTCCTGTACCCAACCCTAGCTGACGTTTTGTACTGTTTCCTTTCCCTTTATTTTCCTTGTGCTTCCTTTCTGTCCTCTGCTTTTCTGCCCTCCATTCTCTACCTCCTTTGAGTCTTTCTTTATCCTTCCTGTCACTATCTTGTCTCTGATATTTTCTTTTGCCAGTTTCTAGATCCCCCTCATCTTTTATTAAGTTTCTTCCATTTCCTTTCTCCAGATTCCCTCTCACATCTGGTTCTTGTCATTTTGTGTCACATCCTTGTACTGTCTTGCTCCTACCTTCTACCTTTTAAAGACACAATTGTAATATACTTTCCAGTTCTTGTTTCAGCAGTTATGCTCCTGTGGGGGCTAAAATGGGACTTGTCCTTGCCGAGTAACTTTTGATGTCTCACAATCTGTTAATCCCCTGCTCACTGTATAGTATTAAGTTTTATTAAGAGTAATCGGGTACCCTGGGAATAGCCTTAAAGTAGCTGGCTGGTGGCAGCCAATCTACCTTGTAGTCTGGGTCGAGATAGTATAGCAGGTAAATCTGTGCCAGCCTTTCCCAGGTTTGTGTTTGTGTGTGTGTGTAATCAAATCTAAGTGTGTGTGTCAGCTACTTGGAACAGGGATACAGAGCACTGGTTTCTGCATAGAGAAATGTAGAGTCTTATTTGGTTTTGGAGCCTGGAGAGGAAGTCTAGCCTTAGGTCTGGTGTGTGCTCCCTGTGTGCTCTTAAGGGAAATTGTGCTTGGTGCAGAGAGCTGCATCTGAAAATACTGTGTGTATCCATTTTTGTTTTAAGTGAACATTCACCACCTGTGTCAGTGTTGAAGATTAGGTTTGCTTGATTACTGGCTCAGAGGAGGGCTATCGCATACTTCTACCCCTTTCTGAAGATCCCACTTCTCGTTCATTTATCTCTGTTTACAATTTTCACTATTTCAAGTTTGGTTGGTTTAGACTTTGATTTCTATTTCTGGTAATGACGTTTTTGGCAGCCACCAGAAGTAAACTTAATGAGGCCTTACTATGACGTATCCCAACTAAAAAAAATAATAATTTCTTTAGTTATACTCATTTGCTTGCCCAGTACTCCTAACAGAGTACTCTGTAGGGATTTTTTTTTAAGTCTGCCAACTGCTTACACTCCAAAAACATATCCTGCAAGCTATCCATTTCTTCCCCATTACACCTCCAACATTTGCCATCTACCTGAGGAAAAATTCTTTGGAGTCTACTTGGGGTATAAAAGTACCTATGCAAACACTTTGAAGCAAAATTCCTAAATATTTGAGACTTTGTTGCATATTTGGGAGCCTTACATATATTCTCCCATTGTTTCTTTGTGGATTGCTTATATAATCTCTCTTCCCAGTCTTTCTGACCTCTGATGGATTTCTATAGTTACTGTGCAGTATTTTATATGCCATACTAATTATCCATTGTTAACAGCAGCTTCTGTTGTACATTCAACTAAAAACTCCGCTAGTGCAGGTCATTCATTTAGGATTCTGCTATCCCATTCTCTTTGCCTGTACTCTATCAATCCCTGCCAGGGAAGGCCTCTAGCCTTCAGGCCAACTGACTTCTTGGCCTCTTCCCATTCTTTTACTTCTCTTTGTCTAATTATTTGCTCCCAGTACCTTGTTTCCTGTGCCAGCTTCCTCCAATAAATTCCAGCTGCCTCTTGCCTATTCTGTGCACCTCTTATTGCAGTCATTCCTGTCAACAGAATCTCCTTTCTCCATCTGAATATAATATTCTGTATGAGTGTTGTTATTCTCCTTAAGGATCTGCATCTAAAATTGCATTATTTCTTGACCCCCCCCCCAAACCGCTTCCCCATCAGCACTTTTCACTTTGAAGTGCAACTTTCTGTTTGTGTTGTGTACAGGAGCCTTAACTGTGTAGCTCAAAATATCCCTTCAAATAAGGTAATCCTAAATAATCTTGTTGTATTGGAAAGATCAAGCTAGCCCACTTGACTCTTCCCCTCTCAGACACAGTCCTTCAACTCTTTATTAATTACTATCCACAACTTCTCCTCTGGTTAACCTGTTTAAAACTAAAAGGACTAAAAACATTTTTACTGATATTGTATCGTGTTATCAATATTCATAAGAACAAGCTTCCATATTCTCCATTTTTTTTTCTTTTTTTTAATCTTTTGTTTAGTCTATTGCCAAATATCCTTATCTGCCATAACAGTGTCCTTTTAACCCATGGTCCTAAATATTTCATTTTATTATGTCCTCATAAATATGGGTATTGCTGAATAATTTCATATGTAGGTATGTAGTTTACAGCTATAGCCTTTTGTTTTATCATTTTAAATACCGAAAAAATGCAAAACTGAATTGTCCACAATATTGAGATGCCCTTTTCTGGTTCCATCAGGTACAAAATAATATCATCTGCAAATAAATCCAATTTGTCTTGAATATAATACCAGAGTCCCTTATTTTCTTTGTCAGTGGTTCTAAATGTAACACAAATAAAAGGAGAAATAGGATAACCCTTCCTGGTTCCTCTGTTCAGACGCAGTGTTTCAGAGAGGAACTCTCCCACTTTGATTTTTCTTTCAAATTCATCATATATTCTCACAATAATGAGGTTAATTAGATCAGGAAATGCAAATGCTCCCATTTCTGTCCTCATAAATTCCCAGCTTACTCTGTTGAATGTTTTCTCTGTATCAAGACCTGCCAACAGGAGCTGTCATTTCTTACATTCTGCTTCACTCTGGATCATAATTCTGTTAATGTTTTCAAATATTTGCCCTTCCTCCACAAAACCACATTGATATGTATCTGTCAATTTTGGCAACATCCTTGCCATTCTTTTAGCCATTAAAGCCATAAATATAATCATCACCTAAAGTTGAAGCGTGCCTATATGAAGCTGGATCTGATAGGTATTTACTAGTTTAGGCATTACAGCCACCACAGCTTTTTTTCCAGGATGTTGCTGCTTCCCCTCCTTTTAAAATACTGTTAAAATTTTTCAGATCTTTATCACAGTAGCGTAAATAGGATGGGGCAAGAGGGTCAACTGCCCTTGGTGCAAAGTTTTTCAGATCTTTATCATAGTAGTAGTGTAACTAGGACAGGGCAAGAGGGTCAACTGCCCTTGGTGCAAAGTATTTTTCTTCCTTCACTTGAAGAGCTGTTGAGGCAGTGGGACGGTGGTTCATGGTACCGGCACAGGCTGCTGGTTGAGCTAGCTACATATCTGCTTTATCACTTTTCTCCCTCTTAGTTTCCAAACTTTCCCCAAAATACCATTTGTTCCTAGAGACGTTCCTACAGATTGGTTATGCATCACCTTTTTATCTCCTCACCTCTTGACTATTTAATTGTTGATCCTCATCTACCTCTAACCTTGGCATATTTAAGGCTTCCATAAATATTTCCATTTGTGCTTTTCCCTTGATTTCCTCAATTCTGTGCTTTATACCAATTTTCATAAAATTTCCAAAATATCTCTTAAAACCTCCTACAGGATCTCTGATTATTTTTTGTTATAGTTTCCCTAAGTTTGTCAACAACTAATTGTGCTAAAAGTTTTTGTGCTCTGGAGTTATCAAAAACAGTAGTTTTTCTAAGTTCATGCATATTAGGTATTTACTCCCTTATTTCCTCTTTAGCATTCTGCTTTTGCATCTCTTCTTGTTCTGCGAGATTCTCCTTATTCTGTCTAAATAATTATTATTTCTTAATCATATCTTTTTTTTTTTTATTTCTACCCTGTTTTTTACACTCCACCTTTTGTTATCCAACTCAGTAGCTATCCTGAGTGCTTTCTGTCTCTCTTAATAATTTCCACTACCTATTCCTTGAATTTGTCACCTTTTAACAGCAAAGAAGCACAAGTGTTTCATCTTTACCTCATTACCCTGCACTTTTATCTTGGTAATTATTGGGGCATATTGTGAAATAGTTATTGAATCTGGGTCAAAGTTCTCAATTAAATGCAAAATATACTTTTTTTATTGTACCTTGGGGAATAATATGTAAATTCTCAGAGTTCCTACTACTGAATTCACATCTTCCTTGTCAAATATTTTCATTGATTTCATCAGAAATGTACTCTCTTGTTACCAATTTTAACAGGCCTCTCAAAGAATGGTGTAACTATTTTATATAATCTGTCAAAGGGGTAATTCACCCTCCTTTTATTAGTTTTGTACTCTTGCTATGTGACAGCTTCAAAGTAAAAGTAATATTTTATATATATATATATATATATATATATATATATATATATATAAATCATCTTAAGGTTCCCAAGGAACATCCACTCATAGGTTCATAAGTTCATAGGTAGGTACTAGGCTATTGGCCCTATGGCCTATACAAGCCTAGCCAAAAAGGTACCCTGGCTTTTGCCACCCAAGAAAATTATTTTCCTATGCCCCTGTTGAGCAGAGCCACAGAGGTGATCTCTGGGGTGAATTTCCTATTTCCCATCCAGTCATCAAGATTTTTCTTGAAGAGTGCTAATGAGGAGCTTTGTTTGATATAGATAGGTAGTTTGTTCCAGAGTATGGGAAGTCTCTGGGACAGGAATCTATCCCTCCAGCCAAGTTCTCTTTCTTGTGCTGACAAGGTTTAGGTCACTAGAGCGTGTAGCTTGGAGGTATTGGGATTTCTTTAAGTGGAGCATGTCCAACAGCTGTGGGTTTGACATAGCTTTGTATGTTAGGCAGAGATCACCTCTGCGATATGCGACGGAGTAAAGCTGGAGTTTTTTGAGACAGTCTGCGTAGGGCATCTGTTTGAGGCCGATAATCCTCTTTGTTAGGTATTTCTGCGGTCTTTCCAGTTGTTGTAGATGTCTTGTGAGGTACATACCAAAAGAGGCGTTGTACTCTATAATGGGTCTAATGAGTGACGAGTAGAGGGGAACAATGACCTCTTTTTTTTTTTTTTTTTTTTTCCTGTATGAGAAACCTTTTGTGATGAGGTGTGCCATGCAGAGAGATTTCCTGACTACTGTGGCAATGTGATTATCAAAGGAGAGACTACTGTCCACCTGTGTCCCAAGGTCTCTTATCACACTTTTGGTGTTAAGTAGAGTACCACCTATGTGGTAGCTCATGGGTACAGAGTTTTTACCAAAGGGATGACAGTGCACTTTTTGTCATTGAGCTTGAGGCCATGACTTTGACACCAGGCGTCTGTCTCAGTGACACCCTTTTGTAGGATGTCCACATCGTTAGGAGTTTCAATTATGGCTCCTAGTTTGCATTCATCTGCAAACTTTGTTAGCCAAAGACCTTCTATGTTAGCCTGTACGTCTTCAAAGTAGATACCAAACAGGAGATGACCCAGGACTGAACCCTGTGGTACTCCACTTGTCACTGGTTTGAAGTCGGATTTGGAGTCTGCTACTTTCACAGGTTCTGTCAGTGAGCCAGTTGGCAACCAATCTTGTGACATAGGGATTTATACCTAGTTTAGTGAGTTTATCTATAATTTCAGAGTGGAGGATGGTGTCAAAAGCCTTGGCAATATCTAAATAGGCTGTGTGAATCATCTTACCCTTGTCTATGGCTTTGGTGACTGCTTCAAAGAAGTCAGTCCAGTTTAGGAGACATGATCTGCCTTTTACAAACCCGAACTGTGTGGGATCCAGAGTTTGGAGATTACCAATAAGTTCCATGATGATACGTTCCATGGCCTTGCAGACCAGGCTCGTTGGGCTAATGGGGCGATAGGTCCCAGGGTCTGTAGTGGTGCCCCATTTGTGGAGTGGGATAACCATCGCTGTGCACCATTCAGTGGGCACAAAGCCTGAGGTGAGGCTATGATTGAACATGGTGCTTAGGTGGGGTGCCAGTTCATTCTGTAGTTCATGTAGAACGCAGCCAGGGATGTTGTCAGGTCCCATGGATGCTGTGTTCTTGTCTTTTACCTGTGCAGCTGTGATTGCAGGAACTTTACATTTTTCTGGTATAAAGATAGGCCCTTTAGGGGGTGGGGGGTAAAGTTAGCACTGAACCTATCCGCCAGGATGTTGGCAATATCAGTTGGTTCTGTATATTTAGTGCCATTGTGCTGTAACTCAGAGCAGATCTAAGTGTTGCCATTGAGATTCTTGACATAGCTATAGGATGCTTTGTGGTTGTCTTTAGAACTACCTTTGCAGAATTTTATGAGGGATCTCGGCTTCTCACTGAGGCTGACCAGGGGGTTCTTCCTGTCATGGGATTTTACTTTTTTTTTGCAACAGTTTCTTTCTTCTGTTGTAGAGTTTATTTATGCAGGGGACCACCAGATTGGCTTCCTTTTTTTGGAGGATAGCTTCTTGGTTCTGTTAGGGATGGCACGATCCATGCAATCATGGTAAGTGCTTATAAAGTGCATTTGTGTAGGATTTAGCAGTCGTACCTCTATTGTCTGTCTGCATGGGTGTCGTGAAGTTTGCCACTTCTGTCTTAAGAAGTGTGAATTTGGCTTTGGAGACATTTTTTACGGTGGTTTCCCTGATGGGGGGTGGGGGCGGGATGTGGATGTCTAGGCTGATTAGCTTGTGGTCGGATCTGAGCAACGAGGAATTGACCTCTGGTGCGTAACACTGGTCGCCCATGTTGGTAATGACCAGGTCTAGGATATTGCTGCCCCTGGTGGCGGTGTGGATAAGTTGATCCAATGCATTGGAATTTATGAATTCCAGAAAACATTGAGCAAAAGAGTCGGTACGAGTAGTTTCACAGTTAATGGTGGGGTAGTTGAAATTGCCCATTATTAGGATGTTAGGTTGTACCCTAATATTTCCAGTGTATCAAGAAATGAGGAGTGGGAATCCTGGGGCATGGTGGGGGATCTGTAGCAAGTTACAATTTGGATTGCAGTTTTGCCCAGAGTTAGTTGCACTTTGATAATATCGGATACATTATGCTGAGCAGCTAGCCTGGAGGTGTGGATATCCTTAATGAATATGGACATGCCTCCGCCTTAGTGTTTCGGTCCAGGTTAGGTGACTGAAAGGTGTGGTATGAATTATAGCCTGGTAATGCAGGGGTGCTCTCTGGAGCCTTGAACCAGGTCTCTGTCATTGCACAAGCAGATATTTTCTTTGCAATAAGATGTAAAATGTTATGAGAACACATTTGTACTTTTCTGATCATATAGGGGGCATCAGAGGCAAATATGTGTATTTAATTAATGTTTAATGCAAGTATATGAGTATTTTTGTGTATATTAAATGCTAATTATGATAATGACCAGACAGATATGTAATCAGTAATATTTAGTATAGCAACCCCACCTTGATCAATAGAAGAACAGACAAATGACCGAGGTATCCACGGAGACCCCTCTCAGTAGCCTCCTCTGAAAATTGGATCCTACCCATTCAGACTTTTCTGATAATCAAAGGTCAGTAAATAAATAATAATTAAGTTGTTATGTTTTGTTATAACACGATAATGATTGCAAGGTTGGGATGTTTTATAATGGAAATAATATTATAGGAAGAATTTTTACTTACATTTTCTTTGGGTTAATTCATGTAGTTAATTAGCCTTCAAAGAATTCAGCCTATTTTATATCTTCTGTTTCAGCTGTTGTCTTATTGTAGTTAATAGAATAAGTAATTCCAAAAAGAATAACAACAGTTGGAATCTCTTCTTGAGTTGAGCTTAACTCAACATCTGTATATTTCCATTTAAATCTAATTGGTCTGATTTCTTAGAATTTATTTCATAACCACCAAAGTCCTGGACTTTAAAAAAACAACTGTTTTCTATTGTTTTTAACATAAGCTTACCAATATTGCTTATGCACATCAGATTATTTTCGGTTATAAATGTATCATTGACTAACTGATGTATTTTAAGACTAGGTTAACTGCAAGAGCAAGTAGCAGAGCATTGGTATCTCTATCTTACTCCAGTGGATTTACTGAATGTCTCATGGTGATCAACATGGATTTTAATGTAAGCATATTTGCTTTTTTGTGTAAGGGCATAATATTTGAGAGCATTCCAAATGTACATTCTGTTTAACAGGTCAACAGCTTTAGAAGCATCTAACTTAAGCTGATTATTTCTATTATGAGTACTCTTATTATTAAAAATGATGGCTTGTAAGCACTTATTTGCTTCTTCCACAGATATAACAGGGCAGAAGCCAAATTGAGGCTATGTTAATATATGGCTGAGTTGATCAATGAGTTTTTTATTAATAAGTCATGCAAACATTTGATAATGTTTAATATTGCTGTTAGTTGATAATGTCCTAGCAAACAACAATGTTTATGTTCCTTTTTATAGGACAAATTCAGCTTCTTACATTGATGTTGGGATTAGCCAGTTAGGAATCAATGTATTTTATTATCAGGAGCAAATAAGGGGCTAGCTTATATTTAAAAGACCCAAAATACTACAAAACTCTAAAACTCTACATAATAAAAATCTACATAACATATATTAAATTCAAAGTCAGTGAAATATTTTTTTGGAGTTCTTTAATCTGGTTTTCAAATTTATCTTCGTCTAAGAACCAATTAGAATTGTAAATCTGCTTAAAGTAATAGACGTGATATCTGAAATACCTTCTTGTTTGAACATCCCTTCATCAAAATTCTTTAACACATGATGCTATTTTATGTTGATTATTTCAAAACGCAGATGCAAGCAATGTGCCAATCTTATCATTATGCAAGTATAAATCTGATTTGTTAATCCTCGTTCATTCCTTACACATGGGTATCGGTTCCGACCTCGGAACCGAGCCGGCCATTTTCCAAGCTCGCATCAGCCACAAACAATCGAGCTAAACTCTTACCCATAATGCCTCTCTCCCTGTTAGCTCAGATTTTGTTTGCCGCGTCGCAGTTAGGTCGTGTCAGGCTACTTCTGTTGAGCTAAGTACACATTTTTGATCTTTTCAAAAAATTGACTAAAGTTTTTGAGGAAAAAAGTAGTTATTTAGTTATCTCTTACCTTATCGCACCTTGCGACTACTCCTTGTGCTCTTATTTTTTTTTTTTTTCTCTTACTGATGAGGTATTTCTTTCCTTTACCATCGTTGGTAAATCTTTCTGGACCTTAACTTCGGGTAATTCCTTTTTGGTAACCCTTCTTTCCCTTTCTTTACTATGACAGATAAAAAAGGCAGTCCAGGTTTTAAAAGATGTGTGGATTGTGGCCATAAATTGCCTGTCTCTGATGCACATTCTTTATGTGTTTATTGTTTGGGTGTGCCTCATTTAACAGTTGACCCGCCTTGTGGGACTTGTAAGAATTTCACTAATAGGACTGCCATTGAAAGAAAGAATAAGTTGATTTTGAAGGGGCTACTTAAATCTTCCTTTTCAGAGGCTATTTCTGGGACGGAGGTCTCATCCCCTCCAAGCTCCCACAAGAAAAGGAGTGAGGATTATAAAAAATCTAAGTCTCTTTCATCCTCTCCAGCTGGAGGCCCTATGGAACTGAGACCTAAAAATCTAAGCTTTCCACTACGGATTTGGCCTCTTTGGCATTGACAGTTTCAGAGCCTAGTTATTCGGTTCCGAGTCCATCAGTGCCATCTACTTTTTCGGCACTGAGTAGTGTGCCTCATACAGCGTCGGAACCGAGGAGCTCCTCAGTTCAGACTCCTTCATCGGCACCGACAGTACAGTCCATACAGTTTTTGTCGGCACCAATAGGTGTGTCGACGCCAGTATCCCTCTCGGTTCAGACCGATTCGGCGCCGACTACTCGCTTGGCACTGACCATTCCCTTTCTGTTGCAGACTGTCAACACACCGCCAGCTACCACTTCAGTACCGACCTAGTCAGTGCAGACATTACCTTCGGCACCAGTGGTTCCCTCGGGGCACACTACTGTTGTTCAGGCCATGCCAACTCCTCTTTTTGCGGTATAAACTCCCACCGTTGTGGGCACCGAACTGAACACAGTGTGCTGCATCTTGTGGATCAATTGCTTCTGGCTAGAGGTATTCTTCCTCCCAGGACCTGTACTTCCTCGGGAGGTGACCATTCTTCATCAGAGCCCCCATCACTGCCTTGGAAGCCCCTTACTATAGCACAGTCTTCACCTGCGGTTCCCCTTTTGGATCTCACTAAGGAGCCTTAGTTGCCTTTGTGGCAGGATTCTCTTGCCACTACCCAGGACACTAACTGTGGCGCCCCTTCTTCAGCATTCCGCAGCCGTCCAGGGACTCCGAGTCAAGAGAAGACTATTCCGTCGGCTGACGTTTCTATACTATCAGTGCCTCTGCTTTTTACACAAGAACACCGGGCAAGAGAGCCTCAGGACTTACCCCCACAGGAGGCCCCTGTTGAGCTGTCTTCCCCAGTTCCTCCCTCTGAGGAAGTTCATCGAAAGTCTTCGGTGAGGGACTTCTCAGTAGAGTCCATGTGTTTCCTCTTAGACGAAGACACAGACTTGGATGATGGGGAAGGGTCCTCTAGGTCACCCGCTGAGGTATCCTTCGGAGATATCCTAGAAATCCTGAAACAGAGAGGTGATTGGCAGCCCTCTAACCTAACCTCTGAAGACTCTGTGTTCCTACAGGCCTTTTGTGCCCAGCCCCCTACCTCCTGGGTTACTCCACCTGTCTACGAACTGGTCCGGCTCGTCATGCAGCGTGCATGGAAGGCTCCTGACACAGTTGAGGCCACTCCTCGGAGGCCAGATAAAATTTTGTCCACTTCTGAGAGCGACCCCCATTGGTCCAAACGTCTTCCAGTAGATGCCTTGGTGGTGGCGGCCACAACTAAAAAGGACCTGGCGGACGACGAAAGCCAGACTGTTCATCCGCCCAACAGAGAGTCTCAGGCTCTGGACAGAATTGGGAAGCGTACCTTTGCATCATGGACCTTTGCAATCCTGGCTCTGAACTATATGGCACATTTTACCAGGATTCAAAGAGACTTAATTTCTGATTTCTCTGAAACTTTGGCTGGTGCTGTGTCTGTGAGGTCCATGACAAAGTGGCCTCTCAATTAGCCGCCATTGAATCTATTTCTAACTCCTCCATGCGTCTCATTTCTCACGCATCAGAAGGAGCAGCTAGAGCAGCGGGTGCAGGCGTTGTTCTGAGACAACTTGCCTGGATGCACTTGTGTGATTTTGCGGAACCCTTCAAGGCTTCCTTTATCAACGCTGCAATTGAAGCCTCTTCGTTGTTTGGTCCCAAAGTTAAAAGCACACTGCCTAGATGTGAACAGGCTGGTAAGACCCTTTCTGCCATGGGTGTCCGTTATTCTTCCCCTCAATGGGCTTTCTCAAGAAGCAAAAAGAGTGGGAAGATATGGCACAAAAAATCTCAGGGCTCCTTCCATGACACACAGGCCGATTGTTCCCCTAGAGGCAGAGGGGGAAATTCTCAGGGAAGACTCCCCTTTCGGGGCAGAAGAGGTCCGCGTAACCAGGGTTCCAGGGATTCTTTCACTGGCCAACCCTACCAGCACTCCTGACAACTGGCCCAACTGCTTTCCTCTGGAAGTGGTTGGGGGTCATTTCTCTTTGTACCCTTCTGCCTGGCTAACCGTCACCACCGATTCTTTGGTACAGAAGATAATAACCAGAGGTTACCATATCCCGTTCCATCTTTATCCCGCCACCTTAAGTAAATTACCCGACGTGCCATCCAGTCAAAGGGTACAGGCAGCATTAGTGATTGCAAAGCTGCTAAGCAAAAGAGTCATCCAAACAGTCCCACCAGACCAGATAGGATCTGGATTCTACTCAAGACTATTTTTGGTGCCAGAAAAGACCGGGGACTGGAGACCAATTTTGGATCTTAGTGTGTTAAACAAATTTGTAAAGGCACAGAAATTCCGGATGGTCACTATACAGTCTATCTTCCCACTTTTGGAAAAAGACGATTGGATGTGCTTTATAGATCTTCAAGACGCATACTACCACATAAAAGTGGACAAACAGTCAAGGAGATTCCTTCGCTTCTGTGCAGGAACCAGTCATTATCAGTTCCGAGTACTGCTTTTCCTACTCTCTACAGCCCCCAGAGTGTTCACAAAGTGCATGGCAGTCATCACAGTGTTCCTACGACTACAGGGATTCCAGATTTTTCAATACTTAGACGACTGGCTCATCACCGCCTCCACCAGTCATCTATTAGAAAAAGCCCTGGCTTTCTCTCTTAATACCGTAGAAAGGCTAGGCATAACCATAAATTGGCAAAAATCCAATCTCGCCCCATCTCAATCCACAGAGTTCATAGGGGTCCTCCTGAACACAAAGAACTACAGAGCATCCATTCTGGAGCACAGAATTCAAAGATTGAGACAACAGTTGATTCCAATCATCTCAAAGGAGAAATCCTCAGCTCACTCGGTTCTACAGCTGTTGGGTTCCATGGCAGCCTCCATTACAATTGTTCCCCTGGCCAGGTTTCACATGAGGCTTCTACAGTGGTTACTACTCACTCAGTGGTACCCCTTTCAGCTCCCTCCTTTAGCCGAGATTCGGATAACTCACAGGTGCAAGCAGGACTTAAATTGGAGGTTGTCTCGGAATCCGCTTCAATGGTCCCATACCTTCTCCCCCAAACAGCCCATGGCCACAGTGACCACAGACGCCTCCCTGATAAGGTGGGGAGGGGCCTATTTCAGGGAAAGATTGTCCAAGGTACGTGGTCTGAAATGGAGGTCCATCTGCATATAAATGTTCTGGAGTTGAGGGCTGTGCTTCTGGCGTTGCAAGCATTTCATCCCGTTGCCATCTAGGATCATTACGATTCAATCAGACAACATTGTGGTGGTCTGGTACATCAACAAGCAAGGCGGAATGAAGTCTTATCCCCTTTGCCGAGAGGCCATGAGATTATAGCAACTCACATTCCTGGGAGTTCCAACGTGATAGCAGACAGACTCACCAGGTGCATTCTTCAACCTCACGAGTGGTCCCTGAATCCCTTGATAGCGGCAGAGATTTTCAACCGCTGGGGTCTTCCTTGCTGCGACTTCTTTGCTTCCCAAACCAACTACAAATGCAGCAATTTTTTCACCCTGATTCCCCCTCGGGGACAGTCACCCAGGAACGCTCTAGTCCACAATTGGCCCTCAGTTCTTGTTCATGTATTTCCTCCTCTCCCCCTCATTCCCCAGGTCCTGAAGAAAGCCCAGTGGTTGAAGAGCAAATTAATCCTCATAGCGTCATTTTGGCCTCATTAGATTTGGTTCCCCTTCCTGTGGCCTCACCTGCTAGATCAACCATGGACTCTCGATCCAACCCCAGAATTGATCTCCCATCCGCAGAACCTGATTCACCCCAACCTAAACAGCCTAAAGCTCACAGCTTGCCTCCTTCATTTCCAGTGATTGCCAGGTCAAATGATCTATCCTTACCTGTACGTGACATCCTCATTGCATCTCATAAGTCCTCTACCAGAAATACATACCTCAGCAAGTGGAAGAGGTTTACTATCTGGCTAAAAGAAAGATCCTTTCTCAGCACCAATGCCTGTAGTGCTAGAATATCTGTCTGATTTATTCCAGTCTGGTCTTCCTGCTTCCACGATCAGAGTTCACTTGGCCGCCATTTCTAATTTCCACAATGGGGTCCAGGATTCTCCTCTCATGTCTCATAAATTATGCATGACCTTTATAAAAGGTGTTTTTCATCTAAAACCTCCCTTTAGAGAACCCACTCAACCATGGGATTTGGCTTTAGTCTTACAAGCTTTGACAACGTCACCCTTTGAACCAGCTTCTTCTTGCGACTTCAAATATTTGTCCTGGAAGACTTTATTCTTAATTGCCATTACTTCTGCCAGACATATCTCCGAACTTCAAGCCTTGTGCATCAAGAAGCCATATCTGACCTTTCATAAGGACAGAGTGTCATTGAGAACTAATCCTACCTTTTTGCCCAAAGTGATTTCTGACATGTCCATTAACCAAACCATTGAATTGCCAGTTTTCTTTCCCGATCATTCAAACACAGGAGAGTATTGCCTACATACCCTAGACATTCACAGACAACTTAGTTTCTACTTGGACAGAACTAAAGCTTCTCGCAAGTCAGATCAGCTTTTTTTGGCTTTTTCTGGACCTAGATTAGGATGTGCCGTTTCCAAGATCACGTTGGCTAAGTGGTTGAAAGACTGTATGACCTTTATTTACAGCAAGCATAATGTTCAGTTAACTACCACTGTCAAGGCTCATTCTACTAGGTCAGTAGCAACCTCAGCTGCTTTATATGCTAGAGCTTCTTTACATGAAATTTGTGCAGCTGCTACGTTGGCTAGACTACATACCTTCATCAGCCATTACAAATTAGATCTGGCTTCCAGGGGAAGAGCATCATTTGGCTCTATGGTACTCAGGAACATCCTTCCATGAGGGCCTCCCAAGTAATAAGGTAGCTGGGGACTCTGTCCCATGCGTAAGGAATGAACGAGGACTGGGGACTCTGTCCCATGCGTAAGGAATGAACGAGGATTAACATCATCAGATAAAGAAGTTATGTCTTACCATAACGTTCAATCTGTGATGTTGATCCTCATTCATTCATTACGACTCTCCCTCCAGCTCCCTCCTGACACTAATAGTGGATCTCACCTTCCGATTCAGATAGGTCAGTTGACCAGAGGTAGCCTCTGCCTTCTTTTGACTTGCAAATTCAATCTGAGGTAACAGGGAGAGGGGAATTATGGGTAAGAGCTTAGCTCGAGAGTTTGTGGCTGACGCGAGCTTGGAAAATGGCTGGCTAGGTTCCGAGGTCAGAACCGATACCCACGCGTAATGACTGAACGAGGATCAACATCACAGGTGGAACGTTATGGTAAGACATAACTTCTTTTTTCTTAAAATGTTTTTCTTTGTAAATTAATGTTTTACTTCATAATTTATTTTTTCTTTCCTTGTTTTCTGTAAATTAAAATGTTTATCATAGTTAATTACAATTAACTTATTCAAAATCGGTCTTTGTTCATCTAGTTGTTTTAGGTACTGTAAATTTTGTTTATAAAAGACATTAAAAGTTAAAATTTGTCCTGCAATATAAGCTTCAAATGCATCTCATTTACCTGTAAAAGAGAATTCCACACGTTATGTTCCCAGTGTTTAGTAAAGCTTTTCCTAATAACATCACTACAGTCAGTGTTAAGAAACCAATCAGTATACATTTTTCTCTTAAAACATGCATTGAATGCTAATTCACAGCAAATTGCCATATCATTAGCTGGGAGCCAAACTTTGTTTTTTAAAACAACACTTTGTAATTAAATCTTGGGACATAATAAATCAGTTCTAGAGCTAAATTTCCAAAAGCACTGAAATACGAACCCAAATGTACACAACCGGCTGAAATGGTCTCCCTTGACCCGAGAAGGAGTAAAAAACAGCTGCTTTTCCAAACAGATTTTATTCAAGAATCTCCAAAAATAGTTACAACGATTGGTGGTTAAGCGCTTTCATCTGCTATCATCAGATTTCATCAGAGCCTGATGAAATCTGATGATAGCAGATGAAAGCGCTTAACCACCAATCGTTGTAACTATTTTTGGAGATTCTTGAATAAAATCTGTTTGGAAAAGCAGCTGTTTTTTACTAGAGCTAAATTTGGCAGCATGAGAAATGGTGTATAGTCTCTTGCATTTGTGGATTTCATATGCCATTCATCGTCTTCTTGAGGTAAAAACCTCAACATTAATTAGCCGTGAATTGTTTGATACACATATTTACTAACTAGGAGTGTTTGATCACATTCTGTATTAAATATGGAGTTTCATTTACCTGTGATAACTGAAATATTCCCTAACCTTTGCAAGACTTCTGTAATAGTATCTGAAAAAGTTTGGTATTGTACAAAGGGACCATATGAAGAGCCTATGTTTATCATAGTGCTATCAACTTTTAATGGTAAGGCAGTTATACCTCCTTTTATCCCATGGCTACAAATTACAACCTCAGATGGACAGACACCCTTAATGAAACTTGCTACCCATGCAGACTGTGATGAGCTGAAATTGTTGTATACTGCTTTAAGCCACTTGTATTTACTACATATGTATTCACATTGCCTGTCACTGTGTGTTTCCTGTAATAAAAATATTTCTTCATGACAATTGTGTATAAATTTTAATATTTTTAATGTAGAAAAAGTAAATTCACTACTAATATTTACACATTATTTGAAGCATATTGTAAATCACATACCTTTTTTCTCAGGGGAGCACACTTTTCATTTTCCAACTGAGGATAGACATCCATCACCACATCCATGTGGAAAGAGGTTGAAAAAAAAAGGGTTGTTCTAAGTTTGTAAACATAATCCAAACTAGCCTGGGTAATCCATGTAGAGAATATACATTAAATCAAGTGTTAGCCATTCATGGCAGGATTCAGCATCAAAAGTGATAAGAATTGATTTCAAAATCACTTGCGTTTGCTGGAAAATTGAAGACGACTTCACATGCTACCGCCATAATTTTTCTGTTTAATTACTTGAAAGGGAAGGTTAACGTAAATGGAGACCCTAGCATCCCCAATCAGAATTCTCTTTTTCCTTATCATTGATGTGAGCAACAAACTTCACTACATTTGGCTTAGGAAAAATTTTATATGCACCTGACTTTTGAAGAACTGCTGTCTATTGAAATCTATTCAGTTCTGTTGTTGTGTTGTTTTCATCCAGTACTGAACAATCAATTTGTTGCAAGGCTTGTCTCTTCTTCTGGTACACCAAGTATTTGCAAATTCTTCTTACACATTTGAGTTACAAAATCCATTTAATTTATTGTTTTTAAGCAATCTTGAACTTTCTCAAGTATAACAATTTTTTAGCACTTCCATGTCATACTCATTTGCCACAAGTTTCTCTTGCAGTTTTGATATCTGAGAAGTTTGAATAATTTGCTGCCCCCTCTGGTTAATACATTGCTGCATTTGGGCCATATTATTAACAGCAACCTCTAGTTTTCCAAGCTTACAGCATATAACTTGCAAGTTTCTCCGTTAAAGACTTGAATGAGACTTCTAAATGTTTGTTTGCCCCATTCATCTCTTCATTTCCATTTGAGCCTGTAGGGTAGGACAAAGATGCAGCCTGTATCTGTACAGGTTGCACTTATTTCCATTTCACTTTTGGCTGCTTACTGGGTATTTTCTACTAAAATTGGTTATTTTTTTATTTTGTTCAAAGCAGGAAGGACTTAAAAATAATGTTGCTGAGAATGGGTTACTTTTGGAGGATAATGAGTTTCTAACAGCCCCCAAGTCTATTCATTTCAGTTTTACCAGTGTTCTGTGGGGTGCAGTGTTTTTCTTAGGTCTAGTACAATGAAGAACAGACAATTTAGTACCTTTTTAATTGCTGTATTATATTCTGCACATAGCTTCAAAAAAGATCAAATGTCCTTAAGTGTGTGTGAAGCACCAACAGTAAAATGAAGGGATTTGTCCATAGAATGAGAGAAAGCAGTGTTTTTCTTTCTGCTCCTCATCATCTCATGTAGTCAGACTCGCTCACACTTCGTCTCACAAGTGGGTGTCAGGTCGAATGCATAATCCACTTCCTACCCTCTAGTTCCATGTAAGTTAAATTTTCAGTTTTATAGCTTGTCATTGATCCTCCTCCTCCATGAGCCTAGATGATCGTGCAAAATTCATGGCTTTCCCAGAAGGTAACCATGTAAACAGTGCATTAAACCTTGGTGACTTCTCCTGTTGATGGAGGGATAGTTGTACTTATACTTGAAACACATGGTATGCACAACACTTTTTGGATTGGGTTAACAGACACTCCTTGGATCAAATTGTCTTCAAACCTGTGAGGGATGGAAACATTCTTAACCTGGTTCTCAGAAACTCAGCTCTTCCCTATTCCATTTCTGTTGGTCTTCCCCTCACCAATAAAGTCAGACTACCAGCTTGTGACCTTTACTCTCAGAATCCCAATTTTCCAGGTAACCAACACAACTGACTTCAAAAAGGCAAGTCTCGTACATTTATATGACAAAATCTGTAAATTTACCTACAATATTTAAGCAATTGACCCCCCCCCCCCCAATATGCAGCTGGCTACACTAAGGATTTTTAATCGAGCAGTTCTCACTATAACCAAGTACAGTGGAAAAATTCAAATATAAACCACCCTGCTGGTCAGTTGATATAAACAAACTGTATAACAAAAGAAGGAAATTTGTTTAAATTTCCAAGTTAGACTAGAACTCCCCAGCCTGAAAAAAAAAAATATATATATATATATATAAAAGTACCGGAAACTGAAGAGATAAGAAGATTAAGTAAAAAAGAAAAAAAAGAAAAAAACAGCCAGCCTTTCAGGTTCAAAACTCACTCTTACATACCATCCAGTACATCAGCATTTCGCCTTCCAAGGATAAGAATCATACAATTGAAAGTGTATTTATACCTGGTGCCCCCTACTAGTGCTTTTAATAATTACTTTTAATAATTACCATATATTTTAACTCAAGTTATATGTGTAAAATCTTATTGCCAATGTATTTCTTGCTGTATTTATCCCTCTTTATAATCTGCCTTATACATCCTTCTCATGTTCTCGAACCTTGCAAATTTCAATTACTTAACTATGTGATAGGATTTTTAATTCAGTAAATATTTAAATAAAGATTTACCTCCAAACTAAGCCCTTTCGGATGCAGTATGCCATAATTAAGAATCATTTTGCTCTCCAAATTGAATAACCTGTTATCAATACCCCCCTCTATTTTAATGAAGGGACGTCCTATCACGCTAAATGTTAATGAATCACTTGACCCATCGTGCACTGTGCAAAAATGTTCAGCTACCAGACTGTTAAAATTAACATTACAAATATCCCTCATATGCTCTAACACACTCACTTTGACCATTCTTGTGGTTTTGCGTATATACCGCTTAACTTTTTACAATTTTCAACCCAATATGTATACAACCCCACAATAACTGCAAGAAAAGCACCCCTTGGAAATTAAGCTGGAGTTAAAATATATGGTATTTATTGAAAGCAGCAGTAGGGGGCACCAGGTATAAATACAAGTGACATTGTATAATTGTCATCCTTGGAAGGTAAAATGCCGAGGTACCAGATCTTATGTAAGAGTAAAGAGTTTTGAACCTGAACAGTTGGCTGTTTGTTGTTTTTTAGAGTTGTTCGATGTATCTGGTGTTTTATAAGAAGATTAATGTAAGAAATAAGAAGGTTAAGTCTCTGCAAAAATCAGGCCACTCATCCGCCTCATGCAGACCTGCCATAAAGAGTCACCCTGAGTATAAATATAGCTAGGCTTGTAAGGACTTATAGGTCTGTTAGCCAAGTAACCTCCTATGAACCTGTAAACACTTCATATCTATCACTTTGAATTACAACAACAATAGAAATGTTTTAGTGATAGGTGACTGTTGTCAGGCACACTGACTTGTCATTCATAAGGCTGGACAAGGAGAGGGTTACAGTAAGTTGTCTTTCATACACCTGGTAAAAACACAGGCCACACAGGTAAAAAACGCACTCTCCAAAGCTAAGAATACAGCATCCATGGGACCAGATGACATCCCGGGCTGTGTACTACATGAGCTACAATATGAACTGGCACCTCACCTAAGTGTCATGTTTAATCATAGCCTCACCTCAGGTTTCGTGCCCACTGAGTTGCACAGAGCTGCAGTTATCCCACTCCACAAGGGGGGATCGACCTTGGATCCCAGAAACTACCGTCCCATCAATCTGACAAGCCTTATCTGCAAGGCCATGGAACGTATTATCATGGAACTTATAAACAAAGACATTGGCAACCTTCAAACACTGGACCCCACCCAGTTTGGGTTCGTGAAGGGCCGATCTTGTCTCCTGAACCTGATTGACTTCTTCATATCAGTCTCCAGAGCCATGGACAAGGGTAAGGAGGTCCACACAGCCTATCTAGACCTTGCCAAGGCCTTTGACACCATCCCCCCACTCTGGAATCATAGATAAACTTACTAAGCTGGGCATTAATCCCTATGTCACCCAGTGGGTTGCTAACTGGCTTACTGATAGAACCCACACTGTAAAAGTAGCCATCTCCAAGTCGGGCTCCAGACAAGTGACAAGTGGAGTACCTCAGGGTTCAGTCCTGGGACCACTGTTGTTTGGCATCTACTTCTCTGAAGTACAGGCCAACACTAAGGGACTCTGGCTAACAAAGTTCGCAGATGACTGCAAACTGGGAGCCATTATTGAATCCCCAAATGATGTGGATACTCTACAAAAGGGCCTTACAGAAACAGATGCTTGGTGCCAGAGCCATGGGCTCAAGCTCAATACCAAGAAATGTATAGTTATCCCCTTTGGGGAAAAAACATGTATCCGTGAATTACCATATAGGTGGCAGCACACTAATCAGTGAAAGTGTGATAAGAGACTTAGGGACACAGGTGGACAGTGGTCTCACCTTCGATAACCACATCGCTACAACAGTCAGGAAATCCTTCTATGTGGCACACCTCATCACTAAGGGCTTTTCATCCAGAAGAAAGGAGTTCATTGTCCCACTGTTCTCGTCCCTCATTAGACCCATTATAGAATGCAAAGCCCCATTTGGTATGTACCTCTCAAGACATCTGCAACAGCTGGAAAGGCCGCAGAAATACCTCACTAAAAGAATCACAAGCCTAAAGCAGATGCCCTATGCTGACCGCCTTAAAAAACTCCAGCTATACTCTGTCGCATATTGTCTACTCAGAGGCAATCTCTGCTTAACATACAAGGCCATGTCAAACCCAGAGCTGTTGGACATGCTATACTTAAAGAAATCCCAATCCCTCAGAGCCACACGCTCCAGGGATCTAAACCTTTTCATCACAATAAAGAAAACATGCTGGAGTGATAGGTTCCTGACCCAGTGGAGGGATAGGTTCCTGACCCAGAGACTCCCCAGACTCTGGAATAGATTGCCCATACATGTCAAGCAGAGTGCCTCTTTGGCCCTCTTCAAAAGGAACCTTGACAATTGGATGGGAGAAAGGAAATTCACCCTGGGAATCACATCAGTCGCCCTGCTAGACAGGGGTCCAGGGAAGTAAATAGTGTGGTAAGAAATAGCCAGGGAATTGTTATGGCTAGGCTTGTATAGGCCCTAGGGCTGATACCCTGGTACCAACCTATGAACCTATGGATCTGTGACATTGCAAGCCCCTTAAGGGCCTTATTTTCTGATAAGTACGATTATGAAATGGTAACGGTGCATGTGGGAGTAAGCTACTTGAAACTTAAGGGATACACAGAGAGACATGTCAGCACTTTCCATGCATATTACAAATGCAGTAAGACACTAGTACTGAGTGGAATACTTCTTGATGCCTAGGTACAACTAGACAACTGAAGAATAATTTGCCTGATCTTGAGGCACTCATGCATTTGGAAAACCACCATGTCTGCATACTTACTGAAACTTGGTATAAATGTAAAGAGATCACTCCCTCTAGATGAGGGCTTTGCACTCCTTATGGCTTCAGACCCTTCGGATAGTGTTCATATTTGTTAGGGAACATATTGCCTCCAGGCAATTCCCTAGGGACTCGCAACTGAATTCACTGAGCTGTAGATCACTCTAGATAGTATTAATTATCAACTAATAGTTTGTTATAGAACACCTTCTTTGTTCCCCAGTGAGCATCTAAGATTCCTCAGTGTCCTAAATGATCTCCTTGTTAACAAAAAAAAAGCTCCCTTATTGTGGGTGACTTTAACTGTCATTCGGTAAACTGGAACCTCAAATGTAGGATCACAGATTTGTAGACTTAATAAACAAAAATTCCCCTTGAGAAGTTGGTAAGTAAACCTATTAGAGGAAAACATATTCTTGACCTGATTCTTACAAGTATGTCTGACTGTAAACTTGTGATTTTCTCCTTTAAGCTTCTAAAAGCAATTTTCCACTGAATTTAAGGACTATAAACAGGCCAGCCTCAACCTACTCCCTGACAAAATTTCAAAATTCACTTATGACCGCACTTCCACTGATCTTAGTACAGCAACAAGCTTCACTAAAGAAGCCTACACCGATTTATAAAAATGCATAGAACTCACAGTCCCTTCTAGAACAAAGTATTGTTGGAAATTCATAATCCACCGTAATGGTCCACTCCTAGTAATAAACTATCCAATAAAAGAAATAAACTCTTTCAATTACTTAGTAGATCCAACCCCCCCCCCCCCTTCAAGGATAATTTCAAAAGCATTACAGAAAAGTTGAAGATCACTGTCGGGTCCACTAAAGCTGCTCCTGAGCTCAGGCTGGCTTTGGAAGCAAAAAGTAAGTATAAATCCCTTCATTAGCTATGTTGGAAAAATTTAAAAAACAAAATTGCCCTGAACTTATTCATGACATCTACAATTCTAACCCAAAAGACATTTTGCAGTATCCTTGAAAATAAATTTAGTGTTAACTTCACCCCCCAGACTTCTATTCAAAACCCCAAACTATTTGTATCTATTACTCCCCCATTTATCCAAAGATCATGTATTGGAAGTGCTAACCAAGACAAAAAATACTTCCTCCCATGGGACCCGACATTATAGCGTATTGCTTAATTAATGCTAAACATGCCATTGCAAATGCACTCTTTAAACCATTTAACTACTGGTTTTGTTCCTGAAGAGTGGTGCCCATCCTTATGGGTAGCCTTACAAGCCTCGTATGCAAAGCTTTGAAATTTATTAGAATTTGCCTCACAAACTGTGATGTCAAGAATCCTTAGTAGATTTTATCCCGAACAGGCTGGCTTTGTGAAAGGCAGAACCTATTTAACGTGGTAAACTCCTTTGAAAAGGTTACAGAGGCTGGAGATGATGATCATGCAGTATATCTTGACTGGGCAAAGGCAGTTGTCGCCATTCCTCATGCTGGCATCATATAAAACCTAATCGCTTTAAACATCAACTTGCATGTGGTAAGCTGGATAGCAAACTGGCTGAAGGACAGAGCCATACAGTACGAGTTAAAGGTGCCTCAACAGAAAGTATGAAAGTGACTAGAGATATCTTTCAGGGCTTGGTGTTGGTACCTCTCCTTTTTGCCATTTATTTTTCAGATCTCCAGGCAGAGAACTAAGGCCTTTGGCTAACAACATTTACAGATGACTACAAACGGGGGTTTTGTTTAAAGTCACCCTATGATACTGAAACCCTCGAGAATTAACTCTCACTAGAAAACTGTTGGTATACTAAAAAGGGTTTAAAACTAAATGCTAAAAAGCAATGTATCATCATTTTTGCTAGTCAGCCCATCTGTCATACTTTATAGACCACACTTCTTCTTTTTCTTTCGGCTGCTCCCATTAGCGGTTGCCACAGTGGATCTGTTTCCATTTCTTCCTGTCCTCTGCATCTTGTTCTGTCACACCAACCACCTGCATGTCCTCTCTCACTACATCCATAAACCTTATATTAGGCCTTCCTCTTTTCCTCTTACCTGGCAGCTACATCATTAGCATCCTTTTCCCACTATACCCAGCATCACTCCTCAGCACATGTCCAAACCAATGCAATCTCGCCTCTCTGACTTTGTCTCCAAACCGTCCAACCTGAGCTGACCCTCTAATGTACTGACTCCTAATCCTGCCTATCCTCGTAACACCCAGTGCAAATCTTAACATCTTTAACTCTGCCACATCCAGCTCTAACGCCTACCTTTTTGTCAATGCCACTGTCTCCAACCAATATAACATAGCTGTTCTTACTACCGTCTTGTAGACCTTCCCTTTCACTCTTACTAGTATTCGTCTGTCACAAATCACTCCTGACACTCTTCTCTACCCACTCCACCTGACACTCTTCTCCACCCTGCCTGTACTCTCTTCTTTACCTCTCTTCCACACTCGCCATTACACTGAACTATTGATCCCAAGTATTTAAACTCATCCCCCTTTGCCATCTCTACTCCCTGCATTTTCACCATTCCTCTATCCTCCCTCTCATTCACACACATATATTCTGTCTTAGTGCTGACCTTCATTCCTCTCCTCTCTAGAGCATATCTCCACCTCTCCAGGGTCTCCTCAACCTTTTCCCTACTCTCACTACATATCACAATGTCATCTGCAAACATCATAGTCCACAGAGACTCCTGTCTGATCTCATCTGTCAACCTGTCCATCACCACTGCAAATAAGAAAGGGATCAGAGCTGATCCTTGATGTAATCCCACCTCCACCTTAAACTCATCTGTCACTCCCACTGCAGATCTCACCACTGTCACACTACCCTTGTATATATCCTGTACCACTCTTACATACTTCTCTGCCACTCCCGACTTCCTCATACAGTACCACAACTCCTCTCTAGGCACCCTGTCATATGCTTTCTCTAAGTCCGCAAAGACACAATGTAACTCCTGACCTTCTCTGTACTTCTCCATCAACACACTCAGAGCAAACATCGCATCTGTAGTGCTCTTTCCTGCCATGAAACCATACTGCTGATCACTAATCATCACCTCCCTTCTTAACCTAGCTTCTACTACTCCTTCCCATAATTTCATGCTGTGACTGATCAGTTTTATCCCTCAGTAGCTACTACAGCTCTGCACATCACCCTTATTCTTAAAAATCGGTACCAAAACACTTTTTCTCCACTCCTCAGGCATCTTCTCACTTTCCAAGATTTCATTAAACAATCTGGTTAAAAATTCCACTACCATTTCTCCTAACCACCTCCAAGCTTCCACGGGTATGTCATCTGGACCAACAGCCTTTCCGTTCTTCATCCTCTTCATTGCTATCCTTACTTCCTCCTTGCTAATCCATTGCACTTCCTGATTCAGTATCTCCACATAATCCAACCTTCTCTCTCATTCTCTTCATTCATAAGCCCCTCAAAGTACTCTTTCCAACTGTTCAACACTCTCTCCTTGCTTGTGAGTATGTTTCCCTCATTATCCTTTATCACCCTTACCTGCTGCACATCTTTCCTAGCTCGGTCCCCCTGTCTAGCCAATCGGTACAAGTCCTTTTCTCCCTCCTTAGTGTCCATCCTTTCATACAACTCTCCGTACATCTTATTCTTAGCCTTTGCCATCCACCTCATGTCCTTATACTCCTGTCTACTTTCTTCATCTCTCTGACAATCCCACTTCTTCTTCGCCAACCTCTTTCTTTGTATACTCTCCTGTAATTCCTTATTCCACCACCAGGTCTCCTTGTCCTCCTTCCTCTGTCCAGATGTCACACCAAGCACCTTTCTAGCAGTCTCCCTTACTAGCTCTGCTGTAGTTACCCAGCTGTTCAGTAGCTCTCCACTGCCATCCAGTGCCTGTCTTACCTCTTCTCTGAACTCCAGCTCACAATTAACCTTTTTCATTTTCCACCATTTGATTCTTTGTGCTGCCGTCACACTCCTCCTCCTTCTACAGACCACCATTCTATGCTGCCTAACTACACCCCCCCATCACCACTTTACAGTCTCTAATCTCCTTCAAACTGGCCCTCCTGCATAGGATATAATCCACCTTGTGCATCTCCCTCCACTCTTGTGTGTCACCCTATGCTTCTCCCTCTTGTTAAAATACGCATTTACCACAGCCATGTACATCCTTTTTGCAAAATCCACTACCATCTGACCTTCTGCAATCCTTTCCTTAACACCATACCTACCCATCACTTCCTCATCCCCTCTGTTCCCTTCACCAACATGCCCATTGAAATCTGCTCCAATCACCACTCTCTCACCCTTGGGTATAGTCATCACCACTTCATCCAACTCACTCCAAAATTTTTCTTTCTCATCCATTGCGCACCCAACTTGCAGAGCATATGCACTAACAACATTCATCATTACACCATCAATTTCCATCTTCATAAACATCACTCTGTCTGACCACTCTCTTTTCACCTCCAAAACACTCTTGGCATACTGTTCCTTCAGGATAACCCCTACCCGATTTCTCCTCCCATCCACACCATGATAGAACAATTTGAACCCGCCTCCAATACACCTGGCCTTACTTCCCTTCCACCTGGTCTCTTGCACACACAATGTATCAACCTTCCTTCTGTCCATCATATCAGCTAGCTCTCTTCCTATACCAGTCATGCTGCCAACATTCAAAGTTCCTACCCTCGCTACCACACTCCTAACCTTTCTCCTCTCCTCCTGCATTCGGGCATGCTTTCCCCCTCTTCTTCTCCTCCTTCGGCCAACAGTAGCCCACACACAACTACAAAATGAAAATATAGTTAGGGACCTAGGTACTTTGGTTAATAACTCCCACTCTTTTGATCATCATATAACAGCTGCTAGGAAATCCTTTTATTTAACACAACTAATTGCCAGATGAATACAATCAGCAGCTAAAGAGGAAATCACTCCCTTATACTCCACATTGATCAGATCAGTTATTGAGTAAAATGTCCCATTTTGGATGCATCGAACTAAACATATCAAACAGTTAGAAAGATCCCAAAGATGCCTAATCCAAATGATCATAGGACAAAGTCCCTGCGCTACCAAGAGAAGCTGGAAGCTTTATCCCTTTAGTCTATTAATTGCGGAGTTTTGAGGGAAGCTGTCTGTCTCAAATACAGTGCCGTTAGAGATCTAATTGTCTTGGACCTCTTGTATCTCCACAAGTCCAATACCCAGCAATACTAGAACCAGGTACCTAAATCTTTACCATCAGGTAGGACAAGTATATTACTTAGTGTTTCCGTAACCTCTGGAATAAACTCATTGTGCATGTTAAACAGTAGACCTCACTATCTCCCTTTAAACATAACTCGGATGACCGAGTGAGTATCTACAGATTTTCTGTGAGATTGAGGTTCAGCCTGAAGGAGGGTACTGACAAACAGGTCATAAGGGGTCTATATCATATTGTTGAACGCTTAATTGAGCAAATCACTATTCATCAAACCCAATTAAGCGAAAGCTCAATTATGCGAACGACAATTTCAGAGAAAACTTTCCCAGGCAAAATAAGCACTGGGCCAGCTCCCAGCCGTAACAAAGACAACAAAATGTAAAATTCTGCAAAGTGGGGGGCTATGTCTCCGACTAAATATACCAACTCTGAAATCGCACTACAGTGGGGAAACGGGCAAATACCCGATAATGGCCAACCACATCCTTTCCCCGGGAAAGTTTTTGCTGAAGTTGTCGTTCGCTTAATTGAGCTTTCACTGTATAGGGTTTGAATATTGATTTGCTCAATTAAGCATTCGACAAACTGAATTAGACCCAGTTGTAAGACTTAGTGGCCTTGGAGTATCTTTCTATGAAGGCCACTATAAGAAGCAGCAAGGCATTCCATAAACGGAGGCTAGCATCAGTGGTAAAGGGATAACCACAAATCCTTCTTCAGCTTCATTAAGGAACTAAAAAGTAAATGTGAAGTTGTTCAATCTCGCTGTTCATTCTTTTTTGATGGGTTCGGAGCCGATTCATCGACTCTAGTACAGCCGTATACAAAGCTCGAGGTGTTCCAGTAGCTCGAGGCCAAAACCCTATCCCATGATGCACTGTGAATCACCTCAGATCTAGTTTGTCATGGCATCTGATCGGAGGTTCCAGTGCAAGCTCGGGCAGTACAACATGAATACATTCATATTTAGCAGTTGCTTAAGTAATATATTTTTCTAAACTTTCATAGATATGTTAGATAGTTAGGTAGTTAGCTTTTATAGCTTCCTTGAAGCTCCCCTTCCCATGTGTGGTTAGTAATTTTTAAAATAACGACCTTGTATGTTTTGGCCTATTTTTCTTGCTGTTTTAAGTAGTTTTTCTAGTGGCTTTAATAGCCTTTTTCTATTGCTGGCCTCGTATATTTTGGCCTTTAGTTGTAGAATGTGTGTTTAATATAGTGGCTTTTTGCTAGTTGTTTAATTTTTCATCAGGCTCATTTCTAGTGTGTGTGTGTGTGTGTGTGTGTGTGTGTGTGTGTGTGTGTGTGTGTGTGTGTGATTTTTAGAGCCTAATAGCTTTATTAATATTTTGCGATACCTTTTTCATAGGCTCGGTAGTGTGTGTGTTGTTAGAGCCTCAAAATTGTTTATTATCTGCTTTGTGTGTTGTAGCAGTATTATGGCAGATGACAAAGACAAGCACCCAAAGTCAAGTCTGGTTTTAAAAAGTGTCCAGACTGCAACCAAAAAATGTCTGTTATGGATGGACATGTAACATGCGTTTATTGTGTAGGAGCTGTCCACTTACATGAGTCTTGTGCCATATGTCATTCCTTTTCTTCGAGAGTGTTGTTAGAGAGGTAAAGGAAATTGATGGACAGAGGCTTGTGGAAGCACCCCTTTCAAGAGGCGTTGAGATCTTCTGTGGAATTTAAGGACTAAGCATGCCAAGAAATCCCAAAAATCGGAAGATTCTGTGACATTGGCTTCACAGACCTCAGAGCCGACTGTCCTTTCTTTTCGGAGCCACTCCACAGTTTAGGAGCCGGTCCAAAGTGCCTCAGAGACCATTGTTTCAGTCGGCACCATCAGTGCATTCATCTAGGTCATCTGTCAGCCTGCCAGATTTGGATATGGATCGATTGGTGCAGAAGTTTTACGGGCACCAGGCCTTGCTAAATTGTTGTCGGCTCTGACCCGTTTCAGAACCGAAGACCAGTATTCCTGCTGTGACTACTCCTCCTCAGAGCCGTACCGGCCCTTCGGAGCCAGAGGAAGCAGACCTGTTGATTGTGGAGCCTTTGGAGCCGAGACCTGCTCCGGTGTCTTCAGCTCCATCCACTCTGACGTCCTCAGCACCGACCGGGGCCTCTAGGAGCCAACACTTTCCAGTCAGATCCAGTCAGATCCGGGGAGGATAGTCGGACTGACTTGTTGGTGTCGACTCTTCCTCTTGGGGCTTTGGCTCGGATGAGCTCATCTCCTACCTCCGGCTTGGATCCCACAGCCTCAGTGCGGGAGGGTTTGACAGTTCCCTCAGAGCTGTTGATTCCTTCCCATTGGAGCCGAGGTGCCTAAGAGGCCATGAGAGCTTTGTCTTCCAAGACATCCTCGACTTCAGGCCTTGCTTCCTCATCGACTAAAGTGCTTGTGTCTGCTTTTGCTTCCATCGTCCAGGCTAGGCATAGAGACCCAGAGCCTCAGGTAGCCCCACAGGGTGCCCCCTGCTCTTCCGAGACCTCCCCAGCGGCTCTCACTGAGGAGGTTCCTGGGAAGAGGTTGTGCAAGAGGAAACACTTGGACTCCCCAGAGGAGTCTTTAACATCTGACACTGACTTGGATGAGTCAGAAGGGTCCCAGCGGTCCCCCTCTGAGGATATCTCCTTTGCTGAGATACTTGAGATCCTTAGGCAGAGGGGTAACTGGCAGTCCAAAAATCCTACTGAGGATGAGTCAGTTCTCCTGAAGGCTTTCGGGTCTCAACCCTCTACCTTTTGGGTGTGTCTGCCCTTCAATGAGCTCATGCAGTTGGTCTCTCGGAGGGCGTGGGAGTGACCGGAGTCTATGGAGCCTGTTCCTAGGAGGCCTAACAAGTTCATATCAGCTCCTCTAGCTAGAACCTTCTTATCCAAAAGAGTCCTTGTTGATGCCATGGTGGTGGCGGCGGCCACCAAAAAGGAAATGTCTGAGACTTCCTCGTCTATCCATCCTCCTAATAGAGAGTCTAGGATCATGGATGGATAGAGGTGGGAAACATATGTTTAGTTCAGTGACCTTTGCTCTCCGCTCACTGAACTACTTAACCCATTTCACTAGGTTACAAAGAGATCTCCTTAAGGAGTTGGGAGATGCTCTTCAGGGTACTGTAGCTGCAGGGGCCTCTGACAAAGTGGCTGCCCAGCTTGCTACCCTAAACTCTATTGTCACCTCATCCATGCTTCTCATATCCTATGCAGCTAATGGAACGAGTAGGGCAGCGGGTACAGGAATCGCTCTCCGAAGACTTTCCTGAATGCGCGTGTGTTCCTTTGCAGAACCCTTTAAGTCATCCTTCATAAACTCCCCTTTTGATGGCTCATCCCTTTTTGGGCCTAAAGCGAAGGAAACTCTGACCAGGTTTGAACAGGAGGGAAAGACTCTGTCTGCCGTCAGAGTCCGTTTTTCCACCCCTACCCAGCCTTATCCCAAAGGCCAAAGGGGAGGAAAAATGTGTTTCTGGAAAGCAACTATAGAGGTCCACAAGTTGCTAGAAAAAGAGTCATCCAGCCATTCCCAGCAGACCAAACAGGATCCGGAACATACTCAAGGTTCTTTTTGGTTCCAAAGAAAACAGGGGACTGGAGATGCATTTTGGGCTTCAGCAGACTCAACCAATATGTAAAGAAAGACAAGTTCTGGATGGTCACCCTCCAGTCTATACTTTCCTTCTTAGGGAAAGACAATTGGATGTGCCCGATAGATCTCAAAGATGCGTACTGCCACATAAAGATGGCCAGGCCATCAAGAGATCACCTGTGTTTCTGGCTGGGAGCCAATCATCAGTTTTGAGCCCTACCCTTTGGTCTCACTACAGCCCCCTGAGTGTTCACCAAATGCATGGCAGTGGTCACAGCTCACCTGTGGCGTCTAGGATTCCAGGTGTTACCGTACCTATACGATTGTCTCCTTACCACCACCACCAGGCATCAACTGATTCAGGCAAGGGAGTACACCCTGTTACTCTGCAATCATTTGGGCATTACAGTCAACTCAGAAAAGTCTGCCTTGTCGCCATCACAGCATTTCATTTTTATCAGGGCAGAGCTAGACACCTCAGCCACCACTCTAAGGCTACCAATCGAAAGAGTCTTCCTTCTTCGTCAGCATGTCAGCACATTGGTATTGAAAGACAGAGCACCAGCTTCAGAAATTCTGAAAGTATTGGGTTTGATGGCTGCAGCAATCCTAGCCATACCATTAGCAAGAATGCATATGCAGATGCTTCAATGGCTGTTGTTCACTCAATGGTCTTACCAGGAACTTCCCATGGACCACACGATATTGATTACGAGCTCTTGCAAGAAAGATCTCCAGTGGTGGTTGACGTCTCTTCATATCACCATAGGACGCCCCTTTGTTCTCCCCCCTCCAGTAGCCACTGTGACCACGGGTGCTTCCCTGATAGGGTGGGGGCATTTATTTTCAGGGAATGACTGCCCAAGGCACATGGACCGATCAGGAGTCACACTTGTATATCAATGTTCTGGAGATGAGAGCAGTACTTCTGACGTTGCAGTACTTCCAGGACTCTCTTCCCCTAGAGATGATTGCAATTCAGACAGACAATATGTCAGTAGTCTGGTACTTGAACAAGCAAGGGGGAACCAGATCTTACCCCCTTTGCCGAGAAGCCCTCATAGTTTGGCAGTGGGCTGTTTCCCCCCAGCTCTTTCTGTTGGCAATGCATATCCTGGGGAGATCCAACGTGATAGCAGACAAACTGAACAGGGCAATCTTGTTGCCGCATGAGTGGTCCCTCAAGAAAGCGATTGCGGACAGGATGTTCCGCAAATGGGGCCAGCCTTGCTGCAACCTTTTTGCCAGCCACCTCAACACGAAATGCAGAAGCTACTTTGCCCTGATTCCTCCTCCGGGAGAAGCCCCGAAAGACGCACTCATACACGATTGGCCTCCGGGTCTCCTCTATGCATTTCCACCAATCCCATTGATACCCAAAGTTCTACAGAAAGCAAAATCCCAGGGAAGGACCATCATTCTTATAGCCCCTCATTGGCCTCAGCAGATTTGGTACCCATTCCTTCATCATCATCTCTTGGAGCATCCCTAAATTCTGGACCCAGTTCCAGACCTTCTGACACATCCATCAGGGGATCTTCATCCTTCTCTGCAGTCACTGAAGTGGATAGCTTGGCTGCTTCAGTTCCCCTTATAGCTAGGCTTCATACCTTTTTTCCAGTGAGACAAAACAGATCCTTTTGTCTTCTCATAAGCTGTTCACTAGAAGATTATATCTTAGTAAGTGGAAGGGATTTTCCATATGGGCCTCTAAGCAGAACATTGATCCTTACCAAGCCCCCTTAACATCAATACTAGAATTCTTGACTATGATTTTTAATAAAGGAGCAGCAGCCGCAACAGTTCGGGTTCAGTTGGCTACTATATCTAACTTTCATCTCAGGATTGACGGGCTAAATATCATGTCCCACAAGTTATCCACAAGTTATCCAAAGCCTTTCTCAAGGGAACATTTCATATGAGACCTCCTGTGAAAACTCCCTATTCTCCATGGAATCTAAATTTTATGCTGTCTCATATAATCCTTCCCCCGTTTGAACCAGCATCATCTTGCGACCTCAAATATCTGTCATGGAAAACCATTTTTCTGGTAGCTATTAGTTTTGCCCGCAGAGTGTCAGAACTTCAGGCTTTATCTATCAGCCCTCCTTATTTGATTTTTCATGCTGACAGAGTATCTCTTGGGACAAATCCCTCTTTTTTGCCCAAAGTTTGTTCAGAAACTAATGTCAACCAAGTCATTGAGTTACCAGTTTTCTTTCCTAATCATTCCAATAAGTTGGAATATGTGCTGCACAAACTTGATGTTCACAGACCGCTCAGATTTTATTTGGATAGAACAAAAGATATCAGGAAATCAGACCAGCTCTTTGTTTCATTCTCTGAATCCAGAAAATCCTCTGCATTACAAGCCAAATTGCCCCTTGATAACATTTGTGCAGCAGCCACTTGGTTTAAACCTCATACCTTTATCACACATTACAAAGCTGATAAGGCCTCCAGGGGCAGGACTTCTTTTGGGTCTCCGGTTTTGAAGAATGTTCTCCAGTGAGCCACCCGAGATTGATGGTGCTAGGGACACTACCCATCAGTAAAGAATGAATGGTGAGATTGAACAACTTCACATTAAGAAGTTATGTACTCACCATAACGTTCCATGTGAGTTGTTCATCTCGCCTTCATTCTTGCGTCCCTCCCTCCTTCCTCCTCCTGGCTGATAGTTGACCTAGATGTTCTCATTCTGGTTGCTCAATTTCTTCTTCCTTTCCATAGGAGGATGGCTCATTTATATGGTTATAGTACATGCAGCAAATAAGATCTGAGGTGATTCACAGTGCATCATGGGATAAGGGCTTGGCCTCGAGCTACTGGAAGACCTTGAGCTTTGTGTACGGCTGTACCGGAGCTGATGGATCAGCTCCAAACCCATCAATAAAGAATGAAGGCGAGATGAACAACTCACATGGAATGTTATGGTGAGTACATAACTTTTATTCACAACATTGATCTGCAGTTTTACACAAAAAGGGCGGCACATTGGTGTTGTAGGTTGAGTTGTCTCGCAGCAAGAGGTTCTCTGCTTCAGTTCTCAACTGAGATGCCTTCTGTTAGGAGTCTGCATGTTCCCCCTGCATTTGTGTAGGTTTTTTTCTTAGTGCTTCAGTTTTCCTCCCACATTCCAAAGACATGCAATAGGTGGATCGGACACTGAATTGGCCAAAGGTGTAGGAGTGGTGTGAAGATAACCTGTAGATGATTGTTACCATTGAAGTGACATCCCAACCCCATGTGCAAAAATGAGGGGATAAAAGGGGTTGTAGATGGATGAATGGAACCACCCACTCAAACCCAAATAACATTGTAGACTCACTGGCAAACAAGTTTACTGACAAGTTCTCTTTTGAAACTCGCATCCCACCTCCAATCATCCCCAAATCACTTCCACCCATTACCATTACTAAGGAATACCAAAACACTTCCTTTCATTGACCCTGGTAATATGCTGGATTGTCCGATTAAGAACATAAAACACACACTTGCAGAACCCCCTCCTTGAAATGGTTTGACCTAAGCCCATCTAGAAGCTACATTCCCAAAAATCATGTTGTACTGTTGTAGTGATACCCACCATGGACCCTGGAAACTGTAGACCTATCGGCCTTGAGAATCTGATCTGTATAGCCATGTAGTACATCATCACTGACCTCTTAAATCATGACCTCAGAAATCTCGTTGGGCTCAATCCACAACAATTTGGCTTCATAAAAGGTATATTGTGCCTGTTAATTTTTGTTAGCTTCTTTGAGAAGGTCACTCGAGCAGTGGACAGTAGGCATACTATACATGCTGCCTGTCTTGATCTGGCCAAGGCATTTGACACTATATCACATGAAGGAATTGTTAATAAGCTAATGGCTTTAAACATTAATCCCATTGTTGTAAGATGGGTAGCCAGATGGCTAAAGGGCAGAATGTACATTGTCCATGTAGATGATGCTGTTCCCCAGGGATCTGTGCTTGGTTGCCTTCTGTTTGGCATTTAATTCTCTTATATCAAAACTTAACAATGATCTCTGAGTGGCACAATTTGCTGATTATGCACGTTGGGCATAGTTGTCACCCCCCCCCCCAATACATTTAACTTTCAAAATGAACTAACACAAGTTAACACTTGGTGCTTCGAATAATGGCTGAAACACATGCCAAGAAATATAGTCTTATCCCCTTCAGAAAACAGTTATTCGTTGCATCCTACAACATTGAATGTACCCATTTATCAAGCAAGACTGTGATTTTAGATCTTGTCACCTGGGTAGATAGCTCCATCTCCTTTGATCGCATGTGGCTACTGTAGTTAAGAAATCCTTCTATATTTTGCCACTAATTGCCAAAGACGTCATCTTCCAAATATCAAGGAAGTCATCATTCCCTCATATTCTGCCCTAGTCAGACCCGTTATTGAATGTAACGCAGCATTTGGCATGTGTCTTACTAGAGAAAAGCTGCAGAAGGTCCTAACCAAAAAGATCTCTGGTCTCAAAAATCTTAGTTACCATGAGAGACTGGAAGCCTTGTCCATGTACTTTTTCTTATAGACTTCTGAGAGAAGATTTGTGCTTTGCTTACTGTGCTCTTAGAGATCCTCCTATCCTCTGCCTCATTTTGTTTTTGTAAGTCAAATAGTGCAGCCAACACTAGAACCAGAGATGTAGACCTACATTTGGAAATAAATACAACAAAATGGAGGCACATGTTTATCACCAAGCATCTCCCCCTGCTCTGGAATAAACTTTCTCTTCAGGTCAAGCAGTGTAATTCTTCTGTCATCCATCAAATGTAGCTTGGATGACTAGGACATCACTTTCCTTAAAAAAGGTGGTAGAGTCTGAGGTTGTTTTTGTTTTTGTTTGTTTGTTTTTGAGGTACAAATCACCTGTAGTCCAATTTTCTTTGATCCATTCTGGTGCAACCATCATCTGTGTATCACAAATTTCACTGTCTTACCCATTGATTATGTGGCGGGAGGGGGGGTTGGTCAGAGTTTATTTGTGATATTGGCTGTACACTTGATGATTTGCCATTGATTGACCACATGTCATTTGCCATCAGGACTTCTTCCACCTGAAGAATATACTTTGTAAATGTTCTATACCAACATAAGACCTGAGGACTGTGATTAATTATATCGTATTGCCCTGCCTGGACTGCTGCAAAGCCCTTCTCCTGTAGGTTGGAGATGGTGATCTGACTCATTTGCTGTAGGTGCAAAGCTTTGCTGCCAAGATGATGACTAGTGCTCCCAGGGCATACTATGTTTCTTCATGGTTACATGATTTGTGTTGGCTACCAGTTGACACTATACATGTATTTTGTTCTCATCTCTCACTTTTCTGTATTAACACAGTCTAGGGCTGTTGCTGCCTAGTAGCTGAAATCAACAAGTGAAGGACTGTTGGCTGTTCTAAAGGCCCATCTAGAGATTTCTAGCAGTGTATTTAGTTTTGTAACCTTATCATGATCCTTTGGAATCTGTTACCTTTCCTGATTAGGGTATGCAATATGGAATCTTCTTTTAGAAAGTTTTCACATTAGCACTTGCTTAGAAGAGCCTGTTATGACTTAAGAAGCATCACCACATTTTTTTCAAGATTTTAAGTTAAATTAGAGGCTTTAGTTAATTTTATTGTTTTACGTTCGTTTGCTATACGGGATATTTCATGAATACGGCAGTGTACTTTCATTGCTGACGAGTGGTGCATAAGATTAGGCCTTTTACTACCTCAAATAAAGTAAAATTCTACCTACTTAGAACTGTTCTGTAGGCAGATAAACTCCACATTTGGGTGACTTGGTAACCTGTCATAGTTTTTTCTGTGAAGGTTGAAGAGTAGTATAAAAGGTCATCCATGGTAGTGATTCCTTTACTGCTTTGCCATGGTTTTACTCTTATCTGTAGGTGTCTTGAATGAAAAGAACCACTAGCTTAAGAAGGGTTGTAATGGAGCCTTTGTCTCAGAACTTTATTAAAGCACTTGAGCTGGAATGAAACTGGTAAGCATAAAGGTCTTGGAGATGTGCAGCAGCAAATTCTAACTTGTACCTGCCTATATAAGTTATGAGTAAAACAAATTCTCCATGGTTATTTTGCCTGGATAATCAGTGAAAGAAAATAACTCTTCACTCTACCATTTGAGTCCTCGGTGAAGCTGTAAATTGGGGGAGCTGTGAACGGGAGGATAGACATGTAGATAAGAAAGAAGAGGACTGTGGTAGCCAAAGACGACATCTGTCAAAATTTTCCTGGGAATAGAACTCCACACTAAGTGAGTTTGAAGTTTCATAGATTTGTCCTTTGCAGCAGAAATGACTAAATTAATCTTCCTCTGGATTTTTCTGTGAATTGAAGATAAGATCAGCTTTATAAACCTGATCTTTCTTCTTGTGAACAGAAAAAGGAATGTCTATCAATATGAGGTTCTGAGGAGACTTCATAGAGTTTTCCATTTTCACCTCTGCTAAGTATAGATTTAACCACCACTGGGAGAAAAACAAGATCTAGTGTACTTATCCTGAGATTATCGCCAAACAAGAGTGCGTCTGAGATGGCGAATACACAAAACACAACTTGTCATTTCTATTAAACGTTAGTTAACAAGGAGGAGAGGTAAACTTTTCCTCCTCCTAGCATGTTTCATTTTAAAACATATTCCTGCTAACTGATGATATTGGAGGAAAGGGTATGTGTCTCAGTGCATTATTAGCTGACTTTTGGGAGGAATAGATTTGAAAAGAAAGATTAGTTGCTATAAGAGAGAGTAGTTATACACATGAGAAAATATAGTTCATGGTGTGAGTAGCAAGGCCCTGAAATGTGTTGCCTGAGGCATTAAACTATGTAAGCCAGAGAGGTTGAGGTGTGCCTGGAACAAAATGAGAAAAGGATGGGGAAAGGTGAGCAAATATGGGTTACTACCTATCAGTGCTTAGGTGGAGGTGGTCTTAATAGACCATAGATTTTCTTTGCTCATGTTTGGATAAACCAAAAGGAGAGGAAGCTAATTATGAAGGTGTGAGGAGGCATGATGGGGTAGTGCCAAGGCCTGAAAGCTTACACCTCTTTCCTTAGAAGCAACTTCACACAGTATTTTTTTGCAGTCTCTTCCAGCTGTTAGCTGCTCTTACAATGGAAAATGAATAAGCTTGTCTATGTGGAGAAGAAAATTTCGTAATTGGCCACTGGTGACAGCTTTAACAGAAGGCCTGAAGAAGTCTGGTAGAATTTTTTGTTCACAGACAGTACTCCACTCTAACCTGCAAGCTTGCATCACATATTTTCTAACAGCTGCTGTATTAGATATCTGGACATTTCTAGTGCAAATAAAAAAATAGGTAGTCTGTTGGTGAGTGTGGACCTTAAGCCAGGTGCACAGGCTATGGGGGTATTGAGCATGGGTGTTTTATATCTCTTAAAACATGTGAAGTGTGGATTTTCGTCTTACTGGATAAGGAGTAACAGAATGAGGATGTTCTTTTTGGCTAGACTCTGTTCAGAAGTTCCTTAAAAAGTATGACAACTGGTTACAGTCTCCAAAACACTGTATATGAGAGTTGAAGAAAGCACAGTTCTGCAGATAGAAGGGCATTTCAAAATTTAAATTCTTAGTATATTAAAATATTTCCATACGCATTGTTATTAAAATCTAGAACTAAACTTTTTTAATGAAGTAATTTTGAAGGAGTCATTGCACAGATGAGTTTGGATAACCTTGCACTTGTTGCTTATTTGGGCACAAGTACTATTCTCTCTTTGCCTTTATGATGATTAATCTGCAGGAGGGAAGAGATGTGTTTCAGTGCTTCTGTATCAGAAGTGAAAGGATAGCTTTAAAGTCTTACACTAAGACTAACAAGTAATGATCACTGGAAGTACCTAATTTATAGGTGTATACTTTCAGGTGGTACAGTAGAACAGTGCAAAAATCCTGTATTTTGCACATGTTACTTTGTCATTATTTTAGCAGTAATTTACAAGGTTTGTATGCCTTAAGTACTGGTTTGTCACAATATTTACCCTTAAATATTTTAGCCACTGTTTTTTAACACAAAGTCTGTGTGATACTTCAGCAGTATGGCAGGCAAGCTGTCCTTAATGTGATCATGATAATAATGCAGTGTGCTGACTGACTGAACCACATTGCTTTTATCTAGTTTTATATTGTGCATCTGTCCATTGGTGTACAGAATTTTCCAGTGCTAATTAGTTGAGTGTAGAGCTGGGCAGAAAGTATACCTAATGCATTTATGTAAAAGCTCTGATGTTCACATCTATAGAATGGGTAAGAAGTATTCTTCACATCTTCAAGCAAGTTAACACTGTTTGTTTGTTTTGTTAGGGACTTGACTGAGATTACAGAAAATGGAGAAACGCTCATCAGAAGAAACAGCTACTGTTATCAACAGCCTTAAAATTAAAGAAGAACATGCCACTGTCAAGATAAAAGAAGAAAATGTGGAAGAAAAGAAAGAAGAGGAAGAGACGGTGACGAAAGAAGAGGAAAATGAAGAGGATGAAGAGGAGTTGCCACATGCAGAAGCTATGGATATATTCGAGGAGGGTTTAGCTATGATAGTACAAGACCCTTTGTTGTGTGACCTGCCTATTCAGGTATGTAAAAGGCCTCCTATTAAAATTATGTCATTCAGAATGCCGAGTGCCAACATGTGAAAAAAAAAGATCTAAATGCAGGAGCAGAGCGAACTTCAAACATTGTTCTTCTCATTTAACTTTCTTTTTTCAGGGGGCAAATCCCCCTTGCACCCTCCGATTTCCCTAAACTTAGTATATACTAACTCCAATATCGCCAGACCTTGTGGGGGGGGGGGTATTCTGAGAAATGTCTGTCTTGGACTTGATATATCTAAGCCTCTGTTTTTCAGTCATTCAGTCTGCATGTATGGTTACCATGTAAAATGTTGCTTTTATGTAATATTTTGATTTTTGTGGTGTCATTTGCTAGCTGCTTTCGTTAATATATCTGATGTAAATTCCTGTATTTCAAAGAGATAGTTAGCAAAATCCCACTTTTGGGTGACTAAATTTTAACACTAGTGATAGAGTCTACTACGTAACTTGGCTTAGCAATTCCTATTTCTATACAAGAATGCTGTGGTTGGAGAAAGTAGTAACAACACTGTATTACTTAACCACTGTAATATGTGGTAGCTCTGGAACACTTCCTCAGCTGCTAAATTTCTTACCAAATTGAGACTGCTGCTTGAGTCATGTAATGATAGTGTTGTGCACTGCACATAAACATTTTTTATTTGTTTATGCTTTTATTGCCCATCTTCTCCTCCTTGGTCCATTTACAGCAATGTGCCTCATGCCCCACTGTAAGTCATTTCCCATCATCCCTAGCTTCCTCTGACTCTACAGCAGCTGTAGGTTGAGGTTTGTCATGTAGTGCAATGTTATTTAGGTCCCATTCTAGAAGTGGAACAGTTGTACACCTCCTGGTAAGGATAGACATGCAGTTGCACAGGCATCTACAGTTCACTTTAATTCACATGATTATTCACACCTTTCTTTGACAAGTACTGTTTAAAGACATGATACTGCAATCATCACTTGTAAACTTGCAGTTTCACTAAAAGGTGAATAAGCAAAGACTATTTAGTGACTTGCTCATTAGTAAATTGTACTATAATCTTTTTTAGCTTGGTTCCAGAGCAGCAACAAATATTAATGGGCTTATGGACTCCTCACCCCCACCCGTCTTGTTTTCTTTTCATTGTCCAAGGTATGCTTCCTAGGAAGCCATTCATTAACTGTTTCTTTAAGGTGCCACATCATTTAAATTGATTTGCCGATGTTTGTATATACGTTACACCATTTCATGAGTCAAGTGTTGTAATGTATTTTATCATTTGTCCATCCATATGTTTTGGGTACATTTTTTACTAAAAAACCTTGTAAGCTTTTTATTAAACCATAACACAAATAAATTTACTGTATTCTATCTTAACATCACTTTAGGTTAATGTGCAGTCTGTCCATCGACTTTAATGGGACACCTTTGTGCATATATGTGATGGTGCACCCATTAAAATTTATGGACACAATACACATTTTTTTATGCTGATGTCACTGAGGTTAAAGTTCACTGGTTCACTCTGTGGCATCAGGGTAAGAAATATACATATTTTAAAACTTTTTATCTTAAAGAAGACTGTGAAAACGTTCACTGATGGGCAGAAGTACTGTTTATTTGGCAGTGTATACACTACATGCAGTGATGCACAGGTAAGTTGTAAAACATCAGCAAATTACTTTAAGCTAAACATTTCTTCACTATACCCATAGCTGACTATGTCAGCCTTCATTTAAGTCTACTACAAGTGTATAACCTGTTAACTTCCCTTCCCTTGCTAATGGAACTATTTTATTTTAATAGAATAGATAACTACTCACTGTTTCTCCCTTCTTTTTATATTATTTTATTCTTTATCTAGTGTCTTTTAGGTAGACCTTGCATTCTGACCCACAGTTTACAAAGCAGTATTTTATAGTAAGTATTCAGTTTGCCATAACATTTTACCTGTTTTTTGGTGAACATATATGCGGCGAGTAGGACATTTTGGTTTGCTGTGTTTCCCAGCAAACTATTTGTAACACCCGTTTACTGAAAGTGATATAAAATATATCTGTTATTCTTTTAAGAAAATACAGCTATCTCATTTCAGTTATTTTGTTTAGTAATATACTGTTACTGTTCCGTGTTTGCATGTAGCTATAAACTTTTCCATGCCACTTCCGGCATGTTCTTACTTCACATACCTACTTGCTGTCCCTAACAGATTTGTGTTCCTTGCGCTACCACACCATGCTCCTTCAAACTAAGCACTTGACATCATCGTGTGCATCTTCTGGAACCATAATAGGATATAATTTTCTATCAGCTACTACCAGCATCTCGTAGATTGATATCGTTAACTGTGATATTGCACACGCTAGCCAATTGTTGTCATTCTCAGAAACTGATTATGTCCTTCTATTCTTATGTTGCAGTATTCTTGTTGTGGGATTTCCCGCCTGAGGCAACCTGTATGTTGGCTCCTATACAAAAGCTTCAGCTTGGCTATTGCAGCTGCGTGGGACGTCACACGTAGGGCCATAAACCAGGGTCCTTAAATGTGACGTCTGTACGCACAGACCTAAGAACTTGAAAGCCCAGCAGAAGGAGTAGAAGGCCCAGCAGGAAGAGATGCCAGTGATGTCAGGCATAGGGCCATGGAGCCCTTATGTGGTTTTCATAGGTCCCCAGAGTAGGGCATAGGATACCAGGAGCCTAAGGGCATGCTGGACTGAGTAAGCGACAGAGAAGGGGTTTTTTGGTAGGTGAGAAGGAATACTGCAACATGGAAGAGAAGAAAATGTATGGTTATGGTAAGATTTTACACAACTATTCTATGTCCTTCTTTTCCTGTGTTGCAGTATTCTAGTTGTGGGAGAGTATCACAGCTTAGTTGGAAGGAAGGGTGGCGGGCGAAGAGGCTGATTCTACAAAGCCCTGTAGGATTGACTTAGCAAATCCTGCTCGTGCTCTGGAGACATTGTCTAACTTGTAGTGTTTGGTGAAAGTCTGAATGGTGGACAATGTTTGCTGCTTCCATAATGGAAACAGTGTCCAGGCCTTTGAGAAAGGCTTTGGAGGCTGCCATTGCCCTGGTGGAATGAGCTTTTACCCCCAATGGGTGTTTTTTGCCATGGTGTGAATAACAGAGGCAAATGGCTTTCCTGATCCAACAGGCGATGGTTTGTTTGGAGACTGCCTCTTGCCCAGGGCCCTGTGGTGGAAGGAAACAAGAGTTGATTGGGATTTTCTAATGGATTTTACTTTGTCCAAGTAAAATCTTAAGTGTCTGTGTACATCCAGGGAGTGAAGTATCCTCTCCCCTTCATTGGTGGGAGAGGACGTACGGGTCGCCTGAGGTGGGAAATCCCACAACAAGAATACTGCAACATGGAAGAGAAGGACATCTATGGTTATGGTAAGATTTTACACAACTATTCTTTCTTCCATTCCAGTCCACAACCTTAGTAACCATTTTATGGTGTATACTTTGTACACTCATAGTGTAAATCTTACTGTCTTGTAGCCGTTTACCCTTTTAATTTTACCACTAGTATGTGTGTTATTTATGTATGTATGTATACATAATGTGTATGTACTCATTTCTTTAAGTATTCTTTCTGTCAGTATCATTTTATAGACTCCTTTTCCAAAAAAGAGTAATTCCTGTAACCTGCTGCAGTCATTAGAAAAGGCTTTCGCTGGCTCTCTAAATATTTTCTGTAGGCCTTTAGTCTTTTGTAAATGTATTTCTTTAAGTGGAACCCCTTTATGTATATTGTACTTTCAATGAGTATTTTTTTTCCTTAATGTATACCATTTTCATAGGATGTTACTAAGCTAATGGTCCTGGGGCCCTTACAAACCTAGCCAAGAGTTTATCCCCAAAAAAGAACTCTCAGTCAGCACCCATCGCCCTTGTCAATGAGGGATAAAAGTTGAACGCCTGGGACAAATTTATGGTTTCCCATCCACTCATCAAGGTTGCGCTTGAAGAGGGTCAGCGAGTTACTCTGTTTGACATGTATGGGAAGTCTATTCCAGAGATGGGGCAGCCTCTGGGAGACAAACCTGTCTCTCCAGCAGGTTTTGTTGATGTTGCATATTAGATTTTGGCCTATCGAGTGGGTAATGCGCAAGGAGTTAGACTTATTGATATGAAGCATCTCTAGTGGGGCAGGGTCCGATATTGCCTTGTAGGCGAGACAGATCACCTCTGAACAATTTGTATGATACCGAGTAGAGTGATAGTGATTAGAGCCTATTTGCATAGGACATATGTTGGAGGCCATGGATCCTCTTTATGAGGTATTTCTGTGGCCGTTCCAGTTGGTGTTTGGAGAGTTACATACCAAATGGGGTGTTATACTCAATTATTGGCCTAATGAGGGAGAAGTACTGAGAGGTAATGACCTCCTTTTTTCTGGATGCAATTCCTTTATTTATGAGATGAACCAAGTAAAAAGCTTTTCTGACCACTGCTGCTACATGATGGTCAAATATGAGAGTGTTATCAACCTGAGTACCCAGGTCTCTCACCACAGGTTGCGTGCTTAGGGGTTTGCCGATGATGTTGTAATCAGTAGGGGCTGTGTTTTTGCCGAATGATAAGATAATACATTTTTTTGCATTTAACTTAAGGCCATGATTTTGACACCGAGACCCTCTTGCAATATGTTAACATCATTTGGGGAGTCAGTGACCGCACCCAACTTACAGTCATCCACAAATTTGGTCAGCCACAGGCCCTTTGTCTTTGCCCGAACCTCTGATAAGTAGATCCCAAAGAGTAGGGGTCCCAGGACAGATTCCCGTGGAACACCACTAGTGACATGTCTGTTACTTAACCTCTCCCCATCAAAAAAAGGGGTCAGAAACCTTTAACATCACCATTACACTGGAGAAATACTAATTATCCTTGTCCCTCTTTTAATTGTTTCAGATATTAATAAAATATCCATTATGTTAGAGTAATGATGCATAGATGAAGTTTCCATATGACAGCAGCAGCATCTTGGCTTTGATTTATGTCCTGAGTGCTTGTGAGCTGTCAGTAGGGGGTGTAAGTTTCGTATAGTCAGTGACCAGTTCTTCTGCCTCAGAGAGAGGGGACATGGTCAACTTATGGTGAAGATCCTGGGGCAGGTTAGTAGGTAGGGCTACAGATAGACAGGGAGAATTAGCAGTCATCAAAGTACTGCATGCATAGGAACATATTTCAGCTGGACTGATAACATTTTCCACTAATTCCTTAGATAAACATAAAGGCTCTGCAGTCTGATAGGCTGTGCTTATCATATCCTACCTCCATGATAGAAGTGACCAAAGGTCTTAAAACCTTAAAACCTCCTCCTTCTGAAGAAGGCAGACCCACCTAGCAATAGTCCATTCTGGAGTATCAGCTGTGCATGCAGCATAAGATAATGTGAACAGAAGCTAAAGGGAGACTAGTAGGGGCTAGAGTTCAGTAGTTAGGAGCTGACAAAATCCAACTTGTTTCCCAAAGATTGTTCTTTAAATTCCAATTTTAAAACCTTAGCCCAGTCGTACATTTTGGTTCTGTTTCTGAAGAGAGACAAATATGTGTCCCATTTAATAGTATTCATGAACGTGTTCTATATTGTCTCATAGTAAAGTTTGAAGGTACTTGCACCAAAGATTTCTAATAGTGTTGCAGTGATATGGAGATGGTTCTGCATAGTGATGGTAAAGCCTTACTGTGCACAACTGATAATCACTTTGACTAGAAGAAATTCCAGGAATGTTTCAGAAAGCTGTAGAGTTTGTTATACAACTCCAGGGTGATATTAAACATTAGCAAATTATTTTTCTTTCTTTTTTGTAATGACTGCTGTTTAACCTCACGTGCACCAGCTGTTGCCATCGTAAGAAGATTTTTATCATAACAAAAGTAAACATAAAGTGGATTGTGCAGAAGAGGTAGAATATTTCAGAATCATTTGCTGACTGTTCACTCAAACTCTATATCATATGTACTAGTCTCACTAAATGCTGTGTAACCTTTGTAGAATTAGGGCTTTTCGGTTCTAAACTCTAGGGCAAAAGTGTACTACTTGTTACTTTTTTCAAGACTTGTCTTCAGTTTCATGTTGTGCACTGGCCATACATAAAGACAATTAACAAACTTGAACAGGTATTATCAGATGTGTGAAACATTTGTCATCCAGTCTATCCACAGAACGTACTACTGTGATCTTGTAACAGTAGTGGTATGGCGTGCTTTGAAACACTTTTAATTTGTCACCTAAGCATTTCAGTTTCTTCATTGTAGTTCTTCACACAGCAATGTACAATGGCATGCATCATCCCAAATCTAAGATGTTGTTCTTTGTGGGTGAACCTTACAATATAACTTACTGGGTTCTCTGCCAGAGACAGAGTCCAATGTCTGCCCTAGCTCATCAGAGCCAAGTGTTCTTGCTCCATAGACAGGCTGACATCTTCACATACCTGGTATACAAGCAGCCTCTGTCTAATCCTCTCTTTCATTCGTTTTTTTCTTTCCACTTATGTGTTCAGATCAAGAAAGGGTGCCACAGTATGGTGTTTGCCTAGGTCTAAGACCTAAGAGTATCAACAGATAAGCACCTGTTAGCCTTTTTGTTGTTTTTTTGTTCCTTGATTTGCATGTTTGTGTGTATGTATGTATGTATATATATTATATATGAAAGCTTATTGACTGAAACTAAATTGACAACACATTGTACACAAAAAATAAATAAATAATACCCCCCAATTTTTTTCTGAGGGGCAAGCCCCACTGCACTCCCCTTACTTATATATACTAGCTCCATGGTTGCAAAACCATGGAGTAAAAAACACTACTCGCATTCTCTCACTGCTGGAGAACAAATACAAAAATCTACATATGGGGGGAGGGGAGTTCAACATGTTAGTGGCTATTGCCATTCCAGTGTAGTCTTCTAGACTCACTTTCCTGTATTGCCACCTTGTACTCAACATCTACTGCATTCATGTCACTAGACAACCCTGACCACCATTTGGCAACGCTTACCATACGAGTAAAAGCTGACTTGCCACAAAACCCCTCTATCTTTACAGACTACTCCTAAGGCAAACCTAATCCTGATAACTGATGACCATCATCTTTACAGACTATTGTAAGGCAAACCTAATCCAGCTAACTGATGACCTCTGTCTTTACAGACTACTCTAAGGCAAACCTAATCCAGCTAACTGATGATCGTCATCTTTACAGACTACTGTAAGGCAAACCTAATCCAGCTAACTGATGATCGTCATCTTTACAGACTACTGTAAGGCAAACCTAATCCAGCTAACTGATGACCTCTGTCTTTACAGACTACTCTAAGGCAAACCTAATCCAGCTAACTGATGACCATCATCTTTACAGACTAAGACAAACCTAATCCTGGTAACTGATGACCTGAAGAAAATGTAAGTGCCCTCCTAACCTTGATGACCCCATCACCCGTGCTTCCACATTTGTGAATAATTTCTATGGCCACCTCAAAGAATGCATCAAGGCATCTATCCCCATAACACACACAGACACACACTACCAAATTCAAGAATAAGCCCCCATGGTGCAACCTTGGTATAAACAAACTGTAATAAAAGGAAGAATCTCTTAGTCCATAAAAGCAAACTTAATACCCAGTCATCAACTTGGAAAGATCAACAAAGAACTCGAACAAAATCAATTCCTCCAAAAGTAAGTAGCAATTGAGAATTGCTGCCTCTGTTGAGGACCACTACAAAGCCTTCTTCAGGTATGTCGGAAAGCAGTGGGGCAGTCGTGCAGTGGCACAACAGGTTCTATTCCCACAGCAGTTAGATTGATTGATGACACTGCAGTGTAGCATAAGGGGGGTGTTGCACTCCTGAGTATCTCATTCTTCAGATGACACATTAAACTGAGGTCCCTTCTGCTTGAGTTGATGGTAACACAGTTGGGTATCAAAGATCCCATTGTACTGATAAAAAATAGTAGGTGAAGTTCCACAGTCCTCTAGTCAAATTTCGGTTGGTAGTATAAATTCCACCTGCAGTCTCCCCTGAAAAGAAACTACTAGCTTAGTGGAACTAACCCAGTCAACAATGAGTAAATAAAATAAATATCTCAAAATCTTAGAGGTGATGCCAAGCAATGCTCAGAGCTAATATGAAATAACACTTATTTATCCCCTGAGGATCTAACTAACATATTAATGGACAAATGGCTCCTACCTTTTACTCCCCTATCTCCCCTGACTTCCTCCAACTTATTAGTACACTAGCACCATCCTCTGTGATCACATCGGAGCAGGTCCGGAATGCTCTCTCCAAATCCAAAAACGATTGATGTGAAGTTGTTCAATTTCGCCGTTCGTTCTTTACTGATGGGTTCGGAGCCAATCCTTCTGCTCCTTTACGGCGAATTGCAATCAAAGCTCGAGATCTTCAAATAGCTCGAGGCCAAGTCCCTATCCCATGATGCACCTATGAATTACCTCAGATCTAGTTTGCCGCTACAACAAATCGGAGGTTCTGAATTAGCTCGGGCCAGATAAGAAAAAAAATTTCCATTGAAATTCTTAGAAAAGTTTTTTTTGATAGTTAGTATAGTTAGGATTGTTTATAAAGCTCTTATAGCTTTCAATGTGTTTTTCCCTTCCCATTTACTGTTTTTTACATATATTTGTAGTTGGCCTGTTTTAGTCACTTGTAGTTCTTAAAGTGTGCTCTGTCTAGCCTTCGATTTTATTTAAGGCTCAGTACAGTAAACCTTAGTCCATATAGAAAAGCTTATTGCGTTCCCCTTTTTCAGCTTGCTGTGATGTTTAGTGACCTTTGTCACATTTGTTTAGATACTTCTAGTAATTAAATTTCTGTGTGGTCTGTATAGTCTTCTGTATTTTTTAGATAAGGATTTACTTGTTACTGTTTAAATTTACAGTGAATACTCTTATTTAGATAAGGTTGTTGTTTCTCAGCAGTTCTCTTTTTTTGTCAGTCTGCTTGTGTGGTATTATTATTGAGTGTGTGTGTGTGTGTATGTGTGTGTGTGTGTGTGTGTGTGTGTGTGTGTGTGTGTGTGTGTGTGTGTGTGAGATTTAGCCTGCTTTTTAAGGCTTATCTGCTGTTTTCTATTCTGTGAAAATTTACTGTTGTAGTTTTGGTGTGGTAGCAGTAAATATTTCTAACTTTACTATGGCTGACCAAGATAAGCACCCCAAGTCTGGGTTCAAAAAGTGCCCTAAGTGTGGTCATAAAATGTCAGTTACAGACAGCCACGTTAACTGTGTTTATTGTCTGGGGGCTCTGCATTTGCAAGACATTTGTGCCATTTGTCATTCCTTCTCCTCCTCTAGGGTCCTACAGGAAAGGAAGAGGAAAGTAATTGATAGAGGCTTGTTTTCGCCTTCATTTCAGGAAGCTTTGAGTGACCAGGATGGCTCCAGTAGGTCTTCAAAGTCTTCCAAAACTTTGGACTCAAAATAATCAAAGAAGTCATCGACTTCAGCTCCACTGCCCTCAGAGCCGGCAATCTTTTCCTTTCGGAGCCGGTCCCTGGTCTAGAAACTGGTCTCTGAAAAGCCAAAGAGTCCTATTCTTCAGTCGGTACTACCTTCGGTAAGGTCGTCGTCTCAATCATCTATCAGTCTGTCGGATCTGGATGTGGATCGTGTGGTACAGAAGCTGTTGTCTGCACCGGCATTATCCAAAATGTTATCGGCTTCAACTGAAATGGCTCTGGAGCCGAAGACCATTGCACCGACTATTACCATTCCTTCTCCAAGCCATGCTGGTCCGTCGGAGCTGGAGGAGGCAGACCTGATGTTAGTGGAACCCTCAGAGCCGACGCCTACTCTAGTGTCTTCGGCTCCATGTACTCTGACATACTCCATGCCAGTTGAGGACTCTAGGAGCCAACACTCTGGTCGGGTCCGGGGAGGATAGTTGAACCAACTTGTCGGTTCCGACTTTGCCTCTCGGGGCCTCAGCTCAGATGAGCTCGGCTCCTACCTCTGGCTGGGAGCCCACTGTCCTGGTGCTGGGGTGTCGACGGTTTCCTCGGATCCATCGGCTCCCTCACATCGGAGTAGAGGTGCTTTCGATGCCATGAGGAGAGTCAGGTCTCCCAGGACATCCTCGACCTCTGGTCTGCCCTCCTCCTCCCCAAAAGTGCCTGTGTCTGCTTCTGCATCACACGGCCTGACCACGCGTAGAGACCCAGAGCCTCAGGAAGCCCCAATGGGTGGCCCCTGCTCTTTCGAGACCTCACCAGAGGCCCCCACTGATGAGGTTCCCAGGAAGAGATTGTGCAAGAGGAAGCACCTAGACTCCCCACAGGAGGCTGTCACATTGGATACTGACTTAGATGAGTCAGAAGGGTCCCCACGGTCCCCCTCCGAGGATATCTCATTCACTGAGATACTTGAGATCCTTAGGCAGAGGGGTGGCTGGCAATCCAAAAGCCCTACTGAGGATGCGTCAGTTCTCCTGAAGGCTTTCGGGTCTCCGCCGTCCACCTCTTGGGTGACTCCATCCTTCGATGAGCTGATGCAGCTGGTCTCACGAAGGGTGTGGGAGTCTCCGGATTCTATGGAGCCTGTCCCCAGGAGGCCTAATAAATTTATTTCAGCCCCAGTTGACAAAAACGATTTTAACTAAAGGTGTTCCGGTTGATGCCATGGTGGTGGCAGCGGCCACCAAGAAGGAAATGTCTGAGAATTCCTCGTCTATCCATCCTCCTAACAGAGACTCCAGGATTATGGATAGATATGGGAAGTGCATGTTCAGTTCAGCGACCTTTGCTCTACGTTCAGTGAACTACTTAACCCATTTTACTAGGTTACAAAAAGATCTCCTTAAGGAGTTGGGAGGTACTCTTCAGGGTACAGTAGCTGCGACAGCTTCCGAAAAAGTTACTGCCCAACTTTCTACCCTAAATTCTATCATCAACTCGTCCATGTGCCTCATTTCTTATGCAGCTGATGGAATGAGTAGGGCAGCGGGTTTAGGAATTGCTCTTAGGAGACATTCCTGGATGCGCTTATGTTCCTTCGTGGAACCTTTCAAGTCTTCCTTTGTGAACACTCCCTTGATGGCTTGTCCCTTTTCAGGCCTAAAGTGAGGGAAACCTTAACCAGGTGTGAACAGGACGGAAAGAGTCTGTTTGCTGTTGGGGTCCATTTTTCCACCCCTACCCGACCATACCCTAAAGGTCAAAGAGTAGGAAAAATGTGGCTCAGAAAAGCCCGAGGAGACTTTCAGGACACATGTGGTGAACCCCCCCTCCAGGGGCAGAGGAGGGGGTATTAATGGAAGATGCTGCCCTCATGGCAGAGGGAGTCCACAACACCAGGGTGACAGAGATCACTTCTCTGGGACACCCTACCAGCGCTCCTGAGAGGAGGCCCGACTGTCCTGCTCTGGATGCAGTCAGGGGTCGCTTGTCTTTGTACCCAGACGCCTGGCTCAATATAACAAAAGACAGCTGGGTATAAAGTATCATTTCCAGAGGATACTTCATACCATTCGCCACACCCCCTCCAATCATAGGACGAAGCCTGCACGTTCCACCCAGTTACAGGGATCAAGCAACAGTAGAGGTCCAAACGTTGCTAAGAAAGAGTCATCCAACCAGTCCCAGCAGACCAGATAGGATCCGGAACTTACTCAAGATTCTTTTTGGTTCCAAAGAAGATGGGGGACTGGAGACCCATATTGGACCTCTGCAGACTGTACCAATATGTAAAGAAAGAGAAGTTTCGGATGGTCACGCTTCAGTCGATACTTCCCTTCTTAGGGAAAGACAATTGGATGTGCTTGATAGATCTCAAGGATGCTTTCTACCACATAAAAGTGGCCAGGCCATCCAGGAATCACCTGCGCTTCCAGCTGGGAACCAATCACTATCAGTTTCGAGCCTTGCCCTTTGGTCTCACCACAGCCCCCTGAGTGTTCACCAAATGCACGGCAGTGGTCACGGCTCACCTGAGGCATCTAGGATTCCAGGTGTTTCCGGACCTAGATGATTGGCTCCCTACCGCCACGACCAGACATCAACTCATTCGGGCCAGGGAGTCCACTCTGTCACTCAGAAATCCTCTGGGCATTACAATAACTCAGAAAAATCTGCCTTGTCGCCATTGCAGCATATTGTTTTTATAGTGGCAGAATTGGACACCACTACCACCACTCTAAGGCTTCCAATAGAAAGAGTTTATCTTCTTCGTCAATATGTCAGCATCCTGATATCAAAGGACAAAGCACCAGCATCAGAAGTTCTGAAAGTATTAGGCATGATAGCAGCAGAAATTCTAGTCATACTACTTGCTTGTATGCACATGAGAATACTTCAGTGGCTATTGTTCACTCAGTGGTCTTACCAAGAGCTCCCCCATGAATCATGCCATAATGATCACAAATTCTTGCAAGAAGGATCTTCAGTGGTGGTTGACCTCACTTCATGTCACGATAGGACGCCCATTTGTGCTACCCCTTCCAGCAGCCACTGTGACCAAGGATGCTTCCCTGATAGGGTGGGGGTGGGGCATTTTCAGGGAAAGGCTGCCTAAGGCACATGGACCAACCAAGAGACACATCTGCATATCAGTGTCCTAGAGATGAGAGCAGTACTTTTAGCATTGCAGTACTTTCAGTACTCTCTTCCTCTGGGTACGATTGTGATTCAGACAGACATGTTGGTGGTCTGGTATTTGAACAAACAAGGAGGAACCAGGTCTTATCCCCTTTGTTGAGAGGCTCTCAGAGTTGGGCAGTGGGCTGTTTCCACCCAGCGCTTTCTGTTGGCAACGTACATCCTGGGGAGATCCAACGTGATAGCAGACAAACTGAGCAGGGCAATCTTATTGCCCCACGAGTGGTCCCTCAAGAAAGAAGTTGCGGACAGGATATTCCGCAGGTGAGGCCAGCCTTGCTGCAACCTTTTTGCTAGTCACATCAACACGAAATGCAGAAGCTATTTTGCCCAGATTCCCCCTCCGGGGAAAGCCCCAAGGGACACGCTCTTACACAATTGGCCTCTGGTTCTCCTATGCATTTCCACCAATCCCGTTGATACCCAAAGTTCTACAGAAAGCAAAATCCCTGGGAAGGACCATCATTCTTATAGCCCCTCACTGCCCTCGTCAGATTTGGTTCCCCTTCCTTTGACTTCATCTTGTGGAGGATCCTTGGATCCTGGACCCAGTTCCAGACCTTCTGACACATCCGTCAGGGGATTTTCATCCTTCTTTCCAGTCCCTGAAGCTGACAGCTTGGCTGCTCCAGTTCCCATCATAGCTAGGTTCCATAACCTTTCCAGTGAGACAAAACAGATCCTTTTGTCCTCTCATAAATCTTCTACCAGAAAGCTATATCTGAGCAAATGGAAGAAATTCTCTATATGGACCTCTAAAAAAATAATATTGATCCCTTACCAAGCTCCTATGGCTTCCATACTAGAATTCTTGACTATGATTTTCAGTAAAGGAGCTACAGCCACAACAGTTCGGGTTCAATTGGCTGCTATCTCTAATTTTCATCTTGGATTTGAAGGTTTGAATATCATGTCTCACAAGTTATCCAAAGCATTTCTCAAAGGGACTTTTCATATTAGGTCACCTGTGAAATCTCCCTATTCTCCATGGAATCTAAATTTTATGCTCTCGCATATAATTCTTCTGCCATTTGAACCAGCTTCATCTTGTGATCTCAAATTTTTGTCTTGGAAGACCATCTTTCTAGTAGCTATCACTTCTGCCTGCAGAGTGTTAGAGCTTCAGGCTTTATCCATTAAGCCTCCCTATTTGATATTTCATGCTGACAGAGTTTCACATAGAACAAATCCCTCATTCTTGCCCAAAGTTTGCACTGAAACCAGTCTCAACCAAGTCATTGATTTGCCAGTTCTTCCCCAATCATTCTAACAATTTAGAGTATATGCTGCACAAACTTGATGTTCGCAGACAGCTCAGATTTTATTTGGATAGAACTAAAGATTTCAGGAAATCAGACCAGCTTTTTGTTTCATTCTCAGACTCCAGAAAAGGAAGACCAGTGGCTAAAACAACACTGTCTAAATGGTTATCTGATTGTATCACCTTTGCCTATTCAGCTGCCAATATGCCTTTGCAACACAAGATTAAAGCTCACTCAACCAGAGCAGTTTCTACATCTGCTTTTTCGGCCAGACTTCCCATTGATAACATTTGTGCAGCAGCCACTTGGTCAAAACCTCATACCTTTATCACTCATTACAAAGTTGACTAGGCCCCCAGGGACAGGGCCTCCTTTGGATCCATGGTCCTGAGAAATATACTCCCGTGAGCCACCTGAGATTGATGGTGCTTGGGACCCTCCCCATCAGCAAAGAATGAATGGCGAGATTGAACAACTTCACATAAAGAAGTTATGTACTTACTGTAATGTTCCATGTGAGTTGTTCATCTCGCCTTCATTCTTACGTCCCTCCCTCCTGGGCTGATAGATGACAGAGATGCTGGATCCATCCTGGTTATTCAAGCCTTCTCTTCCTTTTCTCTAGGAATGTAACAGTGACATTTGGAATTAGTATACGCAGCAAACAAGATGTGAGGTAATTCACAGGTGCATCATGAGATAGGGACTTGGCCTCGAGCTATTTGAAGACCTTGAGCTTTGCAATTGGCCGTATCAGAGCTGAGGGATCGGCTCCGAACCCATCAGTAAAGAATGAAGGCGAGATGAACAACTCACATGGAATGTTATGGTAAGTACATAACTTCTTTTTAAATGGGTCCTGACAATGTGCCAGTCCACTGTGTGGAAGACTCTCTACTAAACCTATTTAATGTCAGCCTCTGCACTGAATTTGTGCCAGAACAATGGAGGACTGCTATAGTCCTCCCACTGCAAGGGGGAGGGGGGTTCCACTACTGATCCAGGACACTACAGAGTTTATAAGCCTCACTAGCCTTATCTGCAGAGCAATGGAGCATATCATTATGGAACTTATTAACAAGGTTGTAAGCAGTCTGCAAGCCCTGGACCCAAGTCAGTTTGAGTTTGTTAAAGACGGAGATCCTGCATTCTGAACCTGGTGGGCTTCTTTGAACATGCAACAGATGCATTTGACTCTGACAAATACAGTCACACTGCCTGCCTTCATCTAGTCAAGGCTTATGGTTCCATCTTACATTCTGGCATTATTGACATGCAGGCTCTCTATCCAACTTCCAGATTCTTTAGGAGAGACTAAAATTAACCTATAAGTGGTGCCCAGACCATGGCCTAAAACTAAATGCCACGAAATGCAGCATGGTGATCATGGGCAAAATGGGGCACCCATCTGTCTTCCACATAGGTGACGCCCCTTTGAAAGTTGACCCCACTGTTAGGGACTTGGGCACTTTTATTGGCAATTAACTCTCTTTTTATTGTCCTTTTACCTTGCCAGGCTAATCACAAGAAGTATTTTCCTCCAGATCTAAGAGGTTATTATCTCTCTCTACTCCTTCCACGTTAGACCTATATAATATAATTTAATAGCCCCTTTGGAGTCTAGTTGTCTACGCATATGACAGAACTTAAGAGACCACAGCATTTTTCTGGAATCAGGAAAGTTTGACCCCAATGCAATTGTATATATTGTCATGTTTAAATGTATATTTATTGTCTGTGAGAGTACTTGGACTATTTGACCCCAAATATATTTTAATAAGTGCATTTTCATTATTTTATTATTCATTCAATTATACAATAAATGAACTGATATTATTTGATTTTAAATATATTTTATTTTTATAGTTTTATTATTTATTTATTTAATCATTTCATTGGTTAGCATATATTTATTAATAAACCTTTAGACTTGTTGACAGTTTAAATGTGTAAAGGTGACAGCTTAACAGATGTCTTTACTTGAAGCAAGTACATTGCTATTCACTGTAATAGATTTTTTGTTTTTAATTAGTTCAGGAAACAGACAGCAAACTACCAAGTCTCCTGAATCCTTATCAGTTATTTGGAAAAAGGTTTCCTGGGTAAGGGCCATGGAGTATCGTAATAAACGAGGAATAGTTAATTGTCAGTTGTTAACTCAAAATCTGACCAGGATAAGTATGCATTACTAAAGTACTACCAACACTCTTATCTACCCTGCATCAGTCCACAGTTTGTTTCATTCACAAGTTAGTATTAATAAAACAAAAGGATCTGTTCTGCCTTTCTGAATGCATTTCTGTAAGTGACTAAGTACAGCTCATTTGCAGGAAAGAGGGATGCCACCTTCTTAAAGAGAAGATGAGGACATTGTCAGATGATTACGGCAGTGGTCACAGTGCTGAGTGTAATCCTGTCACCTGGGTTAAGCTAGTGGGCTGAACAATGTAAAGCCTGATAAAACAGTAAGGAAAAAGGTACAAGCAAAAGTTAACAGTAATAATAGCTCGTGCCGATCCTGTCTACCTACTATAATATGTTGGACTGGTCACCATATAATATGTTGGACTGGTCACCATAGACACCCTCGCTCTCACTGGCAGCATATCACTTTACTAAAAGCTCAAGCTTTTCACCTCTTGCCATGATGCTCTGCTTACTTCTTCAGACTGAGTGAGGCTGCTGTTCGGGTCCAACCTTCTGGGGTTGAATCAGTTGGGGGCGAATCAGCGGGTCAAAACATCCTGTGCCCATTTTTCTCACTAAGATAATCAAAGACCTGACTTTCTTGAGCAACTCAGTTACTCTTAAAGTATTTTTTCTCTCTTCTGTTTTTGCAGGCTCTTGAGAGGTGAACTCTTGTCTAGCCCACAAAGCGTCAAAGGATCCAATCCTATGCGACCTCTTGTACCTCCGCAAATAATATACTCAACTCCACTTGAGATCTTAACTTCCAAGAAAACATAAATAGGACCTGCTGATGAAATAGATATATATCCCAGACAATCCCTGTCTTATGGAATAAACTTCCTTTGAAAGGAAAACAAAGTAGCACATTCACACTCTTTTTAAGCATAAGCTGGAAGGATGGATAGGTAACTGTAACTACTCTCTAGGTGTGGCTCCTCAATCCCTCATAGAAAGGATTTGTAACTAGTCATTGACAATGGAAATCTACAGTGTGGGGTATTATCTGGCCATTAATCATCCTCTGGATCAATAGCCTAGTATTGACCTATGAACTCCTGTGAACGTAAATGTCACCATTGCATACTTTCTATGGACTTTTACATTATTCTGTCAGTTGCAGTTAGGTCAAGTGAGTTTCTTAGTCAAATGAATTTAACCATTTCTGATTCAGTCAAATGAATATTAAGTCAAATGATCTAGACATTGTTTATTTTTTATGCACATTTGTGTGTGTGTGTGTGTGTGTGTGTGTGTGTGTGTGTGTGTGTGTGTGTGTGTGTGTGTGTGTGTGTGTGTGTGTGTGTGTGTGTGTGTGTGTGTGTGTGTGTGTGTATGTGTATGTGTGTGTTTGTATACGTATAACATACATACATATACATTGATTTATCAAAATGCAAAGTAGAGAAACGTAGCTAATCAATACCGGCATTTTAAAAAAACACGTAGTGAAAAAAATCCAGAAACTGGGGGGGGATTAACACTCCACACTCCACACTCATACATAATTTGTCTGAATAGAGGTAATGTTGCCAAAATGTTTTTTTCTAAGGTAAGGTGTGGGGTTAGGGCATGATTAATTAAGGCTAGAATGCAAAAGTAAGATGGTGCATAGAGGTTAACCCTGCCTTTGTACCTTATCTTAGAAAAGCCCTCCATAACACTATCACTGTACAGGACACTCTTGACACAAATCGCAAATGCAGCACTGAATCTATCCCTTTATAGTAGTTATAATTTACAAACACTTCTCTGACTAACAGTTTTGGCATTAGTATCCCAACACAGCACTTACCACATGCATTCCTTCTTCTGACATCAACACTCAACAAATGTAATACTTGACTGCAATTCACAGTCATTCATTCTGTTGACGAGCTGCACATTTGACAGAGTGAATGACTTGTGTATATGCACCTGTGCATGTACACCTATATATATGTATGCATATGTGTGTGTATAGGTTCATATCATATTCCTGATATGTGTTGAGATAACATTCAGGAATACCAACTTGAATATACAAACCAAGAAGTAAAAAGTAACCACCAGGATGGCAAAATCTCCACAGCAAAACTCTTTGTTTGTTGTTGAGCAACCTACAAGAAAAGAAGTCTTTCAGTTCTAGAGGCCAAAGATCAAGTGTTGCACAAATGTAAGCATTCTGATTAAGTCCAGTAGGGACGAAAGCGCTTAACAATAACAGTTTTGTTGCAGAGATTTTACCAACCTAGTGGTAACATTCATGAGTAGACTTCCATGCATGGAGAGGTGGCGTTCTGCCCATTCCTGAAAAAATGAATTGCTGTGCCTGTAAATACCAAATTTCTCACAAGGACGTCTACCTCTACTGTGTCGTTTGTCTTGGTTCAGAGCACGATATGGTTAACTCCACTTTTTTTTGCCCAGAGTCATCACCCAAAGTCTATCATGAAATGGCAGGAAGCCCTCCAGGTTTACTGGGCCAAACAGAAATTTGCAGAATTACTGACGCCTTCTAGCATGTCTGCAGACTCTTGGCAGCTGAGAGGCATTGTTGCCCAACCAAAATGAAAAAAAGGAGAAACACAATCGGAGGAAAACACACATGAAGAAAGAAATAGATACCTTGAAACTTCAAGTTCAGCAAAAAAACACCCAGGTCCATGAGTCCCAGTTCTGTGGAAACACTCTGTTACCCCCCCCATCTCAGATGTTTACACAAGGCAAGGCTTCTAATGTTGGCTTTAGTGAGGCTGTCACACCTGTATGACCCTAGCATGCTCCACTGGATTGAAGAACAAGCTTTGTGCTACATCTTGGATACTGGCTTCTTGACCTTCAACTCCAAATGCTACCGGATTATCAAACGGGAGAATGGCAGTACCCCCACAGTTAAAATTAAGGAAGATGTCTGCATCTTAAAGTTGGAATCTAGGGGAGACTCCCCATTCCAAAGTGTTTGGTGGCGGACAGCCATACTAAGACTCTGGCATCTGTTCCCAGGTTACCCCCTTTTGCCCAGGTAGCCACCTCTGCATGGGTCAAGTTCCTCATAGCCACAACCATATTCGTTTCTACAACTGGAGTACGTTGGCACAGGTTTTCCTTCAGTCTCTTTGTACATGCAGTCCTGTGTGTCAGGCATCCATTTTCCTAGGACAAAGGGGGTGTCTGTTGATTGAGAAGAAGATGAACTGGACGCGAGTTCACAGCTTTCCTGTCCCCTGGGGTTTGACGCAGATAATGAAGGCACACATGTCTCTTCAGTCTCCAGCAGAGGGCTTTTCATTTGGAAATGCTTGTCTTAGAGATGAAGCATTTCTTCTGGCAGTCCCAGGAAGCCTCAGACTTCCAGAAGAGAGACTAGGAACTTCTGGGTCTAGGGTCCCAAAAAACAGTGTCCATCATTCCAGTCCAGGAACCCAATTTGGATGTTTTCCAAGCAGCATCCTTGGAACTGGTCTACCAACCTTCTATGTCCAAGAGGCTTGAAAGATCTTGTAGGGTTCAATACCTTCACACGTTTTTACAAGAACCCTACTGCAAATCTAGACAAGGTATCTCTGGAAACTGCCAAAGGAATTAGACTAGCTCCAGGACATAATACTCCTCCTAGTTGCAGGGGTAGTAGATTGCTAAACCTCTTTGGGAAGTGGTTATAATCCTAAGCAAGCCTGGCCTTTAGGGCCCTGAAAGTTATGATCCATTTTCTTAAGTATCAGGAGTATATCAAACAGCGCTAATATAGTTGTGGGGGAGTGTAGGATGGGATCTTTGAAGGCAAATATGCTTGGCTAAACCCAAATTGTTTTGCAGCTGGGAAAACATGAATTGTAGGTATGGTGCTGTAGACACAGCACCCAGGGCTACTCTTCCTGTGTCAGTTATATGGAGCTGTTCTTGGCTGAGGGATCAAGTCCTTGTCGGAGGAGGCTCAACTCCTTAATGGCCCATAGAATAGGGAGTTACTTTTTGGACCCACTTTGTATAAATTGTTTAAAAGACTGGAGGATAAAGGGAGAAACTGTGCAGTCAGTGAAACATGTTTTTCCCTTCTATTCTCAAAAATGTAATACAAATTATCCTTCAAAGCAAGGACCTTTCTGTTGAAGGTAGGGAGAGGCAAGCAAGAAAGACCACCCACAAAAGGAAATAACAATAGGAAGAGACCAATTGAAATGGGTCAAATGGGATCATTGCTATACCCTGATTAAGAAATTCAAAATAAATTAAACATAGATAAAGGGAGGCATGGGAGCCCATCATAGCATAGCCCCCAGCAAAGAACAGTGGCAATACCATCTTCCTCCCTATCCTACCCTAGAACCCTCACATTGGCCCACCAACCCTCACCCTTCCACTAATTGTCCAAACATAGGAGGCTAGCTGGCTGTCTTTTATTAGAATTGATTAAGCATAACTTTAGATCATTCAGTACTCCAAATTCTGCAAAAGGGCTGACATTAGGTCATAAAAGGACTGTCACCTGTACCAAAAGACCAGGAACATTTAGTCTTACCACTGTTATCAAGCATGAAAGTCCAAGGAACCACTGATCCCATGCTCTTCACCCAAGATGGTAAAGGATTTTCCTCCATACTTTTCCTTGTTCCAGGGAAAGACAAGTCATAGAGATTTGTTTGGACCTTTCAAGACTAAACAAAATCTTAAAAGGATTCAGAATTCAATATGTACTTTCCTGCCTCTGTTGGGGTATCGGAGGACAGAACTGGTGATCCTATATCTCTAGGATGCCCACCTCCACATTTCTATTGTAGACCTATGAACTTGTCCAGGCAACAAGCCATTGACAAAATGTTTTGCTCCAGGGCCCCAAGCTTAGAGGCTTGGGGAGTAGATACCTTTTGCCTGGACTGGACAGGTCTGTTTCTGTATGCTTTCTCTTCCATACCTGTACTTCCTCAGTAGTACAAAAATTGAAGGAGGAGAAGACAGCACTGATTTGGAGTGGTCTATTCTAGCCCAGGCAGTACTGCTTCTCCCACCTGATTTTGGAGGTAAGGAGAAAAGCTTTAACTGCTGCCTCAGCTTGTGAACCTAATGCAATGCAATGGGTCATTGATACACTCCAAACTGCCCATACTGAGACTAACAGTTTTGTACATTGCTGTCCTTTGGGCACTGTTTATCAGAGGAGGTGATAAAAGTCTTGAGGAAAGCTAAAAGGCCGAGTTTAAGGAGATAATTTATAGCTAAATGGAAAAGATTCTCCATCTGTTGCCAAATGAGAAACCAGTACCCACTTCATATGCACATAGATCTGAACTGTGTGTTTGAGCTGTTCTTTTCACACTTAGTTTATGTCTCAGTAAAGGTGCATCTCCCTGTTATTTCAGCATACCTGTTTATGGACCCTGATTGATGTCCAAGCCCCCTGTAAAGCAGTTCATGAAGGACATGATCCACCAGATGACCCCAAAAGAAGAGTGCCACCCCCCCCCCACCTTGGGGGCCTTAATTTTGTGTTAACGGAACTTATCACCATCTGAACCAGTGGTTTATGCACTTTGAAATCTTCTACTGGCAAAACAGTGCTCCATATAGTTGTTGCCTCTGCAGGAAATGTAGTTGAATTACAAGCCTTTGAATGCAAGGAGCCTTTTCTGCTGTTCCATAGTGATGGTCATTCTGCTTTCTAATCCCTTCTTTATGCTAAATATTATTATATATTTAGCTCTGAAACCATGCTTCCCACTGCTGGATTTCTTCCCTAATGCCAAAAATAAGGAAGGAAGAATTGCACACACTTTGGATGTGCATAGACAACTGAGGTACTGCATAGACAGAAGTAAGCTCTTCAAAAAATCAAATCAACTGTCTTATTTATGGAAAATAATGAGAGTTTACTAGTGGCAAAATAAATTAAAAGTGTCTTGCAGTATAAATTGACTTTATAAAATGTGGCTTACAGTGCAAGCTTAAAGCCCATTCTACCAGAAGAACTACCATTACTATGGCACTCTTGAGTGAAGGTTATTACCAAAGACATCCTAAGCAGCCATTTGGTCCTCTGTTTGTACCTTCTTGATGCATTATAGACTTGATGTGATTTCAAGGGCTAGGGCTGGATTTGCCTCTGCCATCCTGAAAGGCATATTGCAGTCTTAATTGAAACAGCTGGCCAACTGGCCACCTGGATTGGATAAGGTTAAGGAATATTCCCCTGTAAGTTATGAGTGCAACATTGATCCTCAAGGAGCATAGTACTGCTGTATATCCACCTTACCATAGCTGTAGTTGCTCAAAAGATGTAATTGTTGCTGCCATGGGTTTATGGATTATTACTAGGTTGTTGATATTAGGCTGTTGAGATGAGTGTATCATTAGTGGCTTAGCCAGAGCAGTACACACAACATGACCCATTTCCATAAGGTCTAGAGGAGTCAGCCCAGCCATGTACTTTCCATTTTCCCATCCATCCATCCATTCAGGTAACATTTAAAGATACCAATATACCAAAACACTTGAGGAAATCAGGCTCTGCACAGTTCACGTAACAGCCAAATATCTGTTTATTAGTCCACAGGAATACACGCTCTTAACGCTTAGACAAACAATACGTTTTCGATTAAGAATCTTCCTCAGAAAGCAGTGCAACACACACTAGTCTTCTAGTTCCCTCCTTTTATACTTCCTGAATACTAATTAATTATACCTTAATTGAATAATATAATTTGATTAAGCAATTAATGAGCTTTTTTCAACCAAAAATACAACAAAAACACACACATAAAGTCCACGATAAAATATATGCTTATATAAACCAACACAAGATGCTGGAAACTATGTAGTAGTGCAAGCCCAGCATACTATCCCAAAAAAAATTGTTTAAGGGATATTTAAAGGATATAATTGATAAAATTAATAAAAATAGCTCTGTTTACCTAAAAATAATTATTTTCCAAAACATTTAAGGAATCAACCTAGAAGTTCAAAAAGGCGCCCTCTGGTGTTAAAAGTTGAACAAGACATCTATAAAAATACCAATATATTCTTGTAGCTAACTACATATTAATTTGCATAATATTACTGAAATATTGATAATCTTAAAATCATATAATATATAATTTATATAATAAATATATATAAAAATAATTATATATAAAAAATATTACCATATAAACATATATATATAAATAATTGTTAAAACTTTTCATATAAAAAAATTATTAAATTGATGAAAAAAACATACATTTGGACAAACATATTTTGAATGTGCAAGAATAATGCTAAAAAGTATATATATATATATATATATATATATATATATATATATATATATATATATATATATGTATAAGACATTTTAAATAGGCAGTTGATATTCAAATCACAATGTTTCTATGAAAATATTTAAAAATAATTAAATACAAAAATAGTAAACTATAACAATATATAACATTTAAAAGTACTATTCCTTAATACTATACTAATATCAATATGAATATAGGTATGTATACATTTCTAACTAATTAATATCAAATCATTATTTCTTTAATACATATGTCTGCTATAGTTTGGCTGCTCTCATCTTCAATACAGGGGCTATTGAAACATGGTCATTTAGTCCTGGCGTCTTATTAGCCTCAAGCATTAACTGCCAGACCAATTCCCTGTATTCAATAGAAGCCTCCCATAAACCTCCACGAATGTCCTTTTTGACCACTTCCAGGACAAAAAAAGTATAATTTGCTTGTGGGCAAATGACCTTATGTCTATACAGAGCATTATTTACACAATTCTTTCTAATATCGTAATAGTGTTCATATACTCTATTCCTAAGTTTCCTTTCGGATTTGCCTACATAAAAGGATTCGCAAACCTTACACTGGGCAATGTATACTATACCATTTGTTTCGCAATTAGCGAAACATTTACTTTCAATAAGTATATCTCTACTCCTAATAAATATAGCATTTTTGTTTTGAATATAAATACATTGTGAGCACCTGCCACATTTAAAAGTACCCACTTTCCTATTATTATCCTTGAAAGTGGTATTTTTAGTTTCAAAAAAAGCTTTCAAACATTTACCCTTTCTGTAGGTACATTTTAGTGGTTTCTTGAAAAGACATTCTAAGTCGGATATGTCACCAAATCTAGACCATTCTTCTTCGAAAATTTTTCTTATTCTTATCGCTTGTGAGCTATAGTCCATCACCAAGTTTCCTTCCATCTCATTCTTATGTGAGCTTGTCTTAACCTCATGTCCATTACCTAAACCCAAAATTGGTTTAAATTTATGCTCTCTTCCAGCTTTTACTTCTACTACAATTTTATTAATTAAGTCAATAGGATAATTTCTTTCCAAAAACATTTTTTGTAACAATAAACATTCATCCTCAAAATCTTTGTCACGTGAAATCATACGACTAGCTCTTACTAGTTGCCCCTTAATAACTCCCTTCTTCTGATGGTATGGATGGGCACTTTTGTATGATAAATAGGAGTTTGAGAAAGTTTCTTTCCTAAATATTTTTGAAAAGAAACCATTATCATCTTTTCCAATATATAAATCTAAATATTTGAGGACATTTTTATCTATTTGATAAGTAAATTTCAAAAAGTCTGTGGACTGGGAAATATAAGAAAAAAAATCTTTAAATTCATCATCAGATCCAATCCATAAAAAACACATGTCGTCCAAAAAACGCTTATACATTCTCCAACAATGTTTATACGGTGAATTAATAATATATTTTTCTTCCCATGCAGATAAAATATATTGGTATAGGTAGGGGCACATCTGGCCCCCATCGCTATACCTTGAATCTGTTTAAAAAATTCACCTTCATAGTAAATAAAATTATTTGTTAAAACTATATCCATAAGAGTAAGGATGAGACGGAATTCATTATTGTTGAACCTTCCATAGTTCACTAGGGCTTCCTCAAACCACATCATACCATCATCATGTGGAATTGATGAAAATAAATCAATAACATCAATAGTTATAAACGTGATATCTTTATCAAAAACATCAGAGGTGAGATTGACCAATAGCGACCATGAATCCTTCACAACACCGTTACCTGAAATTGATAAATCTTTCAATTTCATATCTAGCCATTTAGCTATAGGGGCTGTGATTGAATGCCCTGAGGCTACAATTGGTCTCATAGGGGGATTGATAACACACTTATGAATTTTCAGGACACCAAAAATCGTTGGTGTTAAAGGTTTTTCCACTTCAAGATATTTATACAGATTCCTATCAATAGAACCTTCAATAAGTAAATCATACAACAGCATGTTAACCTTACTATTCCCTATATTGACCTCATTCAAAGATGCCCTTACATATTTAGTTTCATCGTTCAATAATTCCAACATTTTGGCATCATATACAACTTGATCCATTATCACCGTCCCTCCCCCTTTGTCCGGTTTACATATTCTGATATTTGGATCATTACATAAAGTATAGAGCAATATATTCTCTTCTTTTGTTAAGTTGAAACCAATTTTATTTTTGGATATTTCATCTCTAATTTTCTTTTCCATCATTAACTCAAAATTCTTAAGTTGAGGGTGGAGGGGGGATTAAATGTACTTTTTCTTTTTAACTCACAGCTACTTGTTGCTTCATCATTGCCTTGAAAGATGAGTTCAAGATTTTTCTTTCTCAGAAAGAGCTTAAAATCAATTAATATTTTAGTCACATCAGCTTTCCTGTTAGGGACAAATTTAAATCCCTTAGAGAACAGGGAAAAACATACTTCATTAATATCAACATTGCTATAGTTGAAAATGTTATATCCATTAAATTTCCAAGTAACCCCATCCACACAAATAGGTGTACTGTATTTTTTTAAACCTGACGTAACATTATTACTAACTACCAAGCTTTCTGCCCTTTCTTGTAACTGTGGTTCCGATTGTAATTTTGGTAGGACATTGGCTTTCCCCATCCTCGTCCCCCCCCCCATTTTGATAGTTTTTTTGAAAATTGTCTTGTTGAAAATTACTATTTTGTTGGTAATTCTTTATCCTTTCTGATCTCCTAAGTTCTGGAAATTCCGAGTAATCATCCATATCGATAAACACTTCATTTTCATCTACAGATACACAAGGTATTTCGCCTTTTTCATTCCAAGCAGAAGTATATTCTGAAAAATTCCTAGGTTTAAATGGTCTTGGTTTCGGGTAGCTAACATTATCCCTATACTCTTGAATGTCTCTATCTAATTTTTTACATTTTCTTTCATACACACTCTTAATCCCTTTTTCTATTTTTTGTAACATTTCATAGTATTTCATTTGACTGTCCTCAACAGAGAATAATAAATCATTTGTAATCCTCACATTTAATTCATCAATTTTAACTTCTAAAACACTCATCTCCCTCTCATTTTCTTTAATTAAAGCCTTTAAGATATTTAAGCCACATGTATTAAAAATGTTTAGCAATTCCTTATGCAGTTCACCACCATCCTTAACTTTATTTGGGTATTTAAATATTCTAAGACCCTTAGGTACTATCTCTAACCTAACACATTCTTTTAAATACAAGTTCTCTAATTCCAAGTTTTTAAATTTAAATAACATTTCATTTAATAAACTAACACTAGTATCATAAGTAATATTGTTATTACTTGCACTCACCAGATGCACCTTTTTGTCCTTAAATGAAAATTTCATATGTAAAACATCCTTAAAGTCTTTCCTATGCCTCAGTGTTTTATTTTTAAAGTTCACAGAGGTTGTTTCACCATCACGACTTCTGCTGGCTTCCACATTATAATCGCTTCTTGTTTCCTGGCCATTTGACGTCCTCATAGGTCTTCTTGAGTCCGTTTCACCCAAACGTGCCAACTGAGGCGCCGCCTCCGCTTCCTCGCTCGTATCGCTAATAAAAATCATGTCATTAGAGATAAACTGAGGTGCTTTCCCTTCTTTAGCCCTAACATCCAAGTTAACACTTGCAGGAACAGTATTTTCTTTACGTTTCAACATTTCCTGGTTACAGGGCAATTCTAGCTGCGACGCCGTAGATGGGTGGTATCTTTGGGAAAGCAATTCTATAAGCTGAGTTAATTGGACAGATATTCACTTCCTCCCGTGGATAACGGATCCGGCACGCCCTCCTCTGATTCCATGTCACAGACAAACAACAAAGTAATTGGAACCCAAGTGTAAAAACAAACTTGCCAATATACCAAAACACTTGAGGAAATCAGGCTCTGCACAGTTCACGTAACAGCCAAATATCTGTTTATTAGTCCACAGGAATACACGCTCTTAACGCTTAGACAAACAATACGTTTTCGATTAAGAATCTTCCTCAGAAAGCAGTGCAACACACACTAGTCTTCAAGTTCCCTCCTTTTATACTTCCTGAATACTAATTAATTATACCTTAATTGAATAATATAATTTGATTAAGCAATTAATGAGCTTTTTTCAACCAAAAATAACAAAAACACACACATAAAGTCCACAATAAAATATATGCTTATATAAACCAACACAAGATGCTGGAAACTATGTAGTAGTGCAAGCCCAGCATACTATCCCAAAAAAAATTGTTTAAGGGATATTTAAAGGATATAATTGATAAAATTAATAAAAATAGCTCTGTTTACCTAAAAATAATTATTTTCCAAAACATTTAAGGAATCAACCTAGAAGTTCAAAAAGGCGCCCTCTGGTGTTAAAAGTTGAACAAGACATCTATAAAAATACCAATATATTCTTGTAGCTAACTATATATTAATTTGCATAATATTACTGAAATATTGATAATCTTAAAATCATATAATATATCATTTATATAATAAATATATATATAAAAATAATTATATATAAAAAATATTACCATATAAACATATATATATATATAAATAATTGTTAAAACTTTTCATATAAAAAAATTATTAAATTGATGAAAAAAACACAACATGACCCATTTCCATAAGGTCTAGAGGAGTCAGCCCAGCCATGTACTTTCCAATTTCCCATCCATCCATTCAGGTAACATTTAAAGATAGTTAGGGAGTACTTGTTTTATATGGAGGAGGAGTTTTTTCCAGATGTGGGGAGTTCTTTTAGAGTGTTATCCCTTTCTCAGCAGGTTCTGCTTATGTCACTTTGAAAGTTTAGGTCTTAAATATGGATGTGTAGAAGGTCACACAAGACAGGGTCATTTGAAGCCTTGTAATCTAGGTTGGCATATATGAGACACTGAGAATGTGGATAGAGTTTGAAGATACTCTTCATAGGACAGAGAACTTGGGGCATTTGATTTCCTCAGTAAGGAAGCACTGTGGTCTTTTGAGCCAAATCATGTGCTTGGCCAAATACATACCAAAAGGGGCATTATATTCAGTTTTGGGACCTAATAACAGAGATGTAAAGACAAATTATAACATTATTGGATTTAGAATATAAATCTTTGATGATCAGCTGATCTAGGTACAAGAAATTTCTAATTACTGTGGAGACATGGTTGTTGTAGGGAGAACTTCTTGTCAATGAAAAGAGCCTGGGCCCCAAGAAGCAGTATCTGTCTGGGGGGGGGGGGTCTTATATGGTAGGTACAAGGATGTCTGTGTTTTCCAAATTATAGTATTCTACTTTGTAGTATTTCATGATCTTGGTACCATGTGCACATACGTAGTAGACCCTCTTGTAGGATCCAGGAGTCTGCAGAAGAGTTGAAGATGGCTCCAAGTTTGCAGGCATTTGCAAACCTGGTCAAACAGAGTCCCCTGATTTCCGCTTGAACATTAACAAAATAGAATCCAAATAGGAAGATTCCCAGTATGGAGACCTGAGAGGGTGTCTCCCCCAGTCTTGATTTTATGGGCTCTTTCTTTGAGCCAACAAGCTATCCAGAGAATTGTATATTGATTTAATATTTGATTTGTCTGTAATCTACAGGTGTAGGCTGATAAATGCCTTTGCTAGATCAAAGTATGCTGTATGCACCATTTTGCCCTCATCCAATGCCTTTGTGACATTTCAAAAGTCACTCACAAAACTGAGAAGGCAGGAATCAAGCTTTCTGAAACCCAAACTGAGATGGGTCGAGGGATTTTATGCTCCCAGTACCTTTGTTTTGTTTGAGATCTGTAATGATATGTCCATTATCTTGCAGACAGACTTGGTAGGGCTTATAGGTCTTTTGTTGCCTCCATCTGTGGTGGGACCACTCGGGAGATGGCCACAGCTGCTCTCAAAGTCGCTGGCATGAATCCATTTGAGAGTCTGAGATTTACCAAAGTCTGGAGTAGATGTAACAGACAGAGTTTCCTTCTGATAAGGAAAGGTTCTGTGCCTTTTGAAAGCCCTACTGCTGTATGCTTTTTTGCCTGCAAAAGAGCCTTGTAAGTCTTGCTGCAAAGGCTACGTACAGTATGCCATGGTGGAAATCTGGGGGTGACTGAAGTATAGGTAGAACTAAATTTGTCTAATATGTTTGCTATGTCTTTAAAGTTTGAGGTGGTAGTATTCTGAATCCACTCGGTCTAGTGCTTGGCATTGTTGTTACTAAGGTTACTAGCATAGCTGAAGGAGGACTTGCAGTTGTCCATGCTAGTGGTGGTGATTTTTCAGTTTAGCCTTGGTATTCATTTTTATTTTAATGTAATTTCTGACGTTCAGATTTAGAGTATTAGATTTTCAGTTGATGCTTAAAGTATAAGGAGATTTTTTTTCCTTTTGTTGCATATTTTCTTTATACCAGAGTCCACCGTAGGGAGTTGTTCCAAAATTTGGTACTGCATTTGTACCCAGTTGGAACTGTTCCTGTCAGCAGGCATTGAGATAAGCATAGATGCTTTCTGCAAATGCAGTGGTATTGGCCACAGGGTCCTCAAGAAGAGGAGGATCTTGAGCCAGATCAGTTAGTTGCAAAAGTTTACCTTAGAGAGATACCTGAAATAGTAGGGTTTATGTGCATTTTAGATATGGTTCTAATAGTGAGGACCACTGAGATGGAGGTGAGACCTGACCATTAATAGGGTAATTATAGGTGTAGACCGTAGTGTTATAATGTTTGTGATGAGAAGGTGAAGCAAGTCTGTCCCCTTTCTAGGAAAGAGGGCTATCTGGTCAAATGAGTTTGCTTTGATCCAGGAAGTATTGTGCATATTTGTAGTAGTATAGGTCTTACAATTTATTGATTGATAGTTGAAATCACTGGAATAATACTGTTTGGCTCAATCGTTGGGAACTCAAAGATGCTTGTGGGTGTCATGGAAGAGGTTCTTGGTTACCCAGCATTTTGTAGGAAACTATAGTTGTTAGTATGTGGAGGAGTTCCAAGTTATTATCTTTCCTTACAAGTGATGGAGATGTGGAGAAGTACAGACTCATCACTGAATATAAAAGAGTTGTTCTCAGTGACAGGACTGAAAGAGTTGTAAGAATCGAATCCTGGTAGGGAGGGTGCGTTATCATTGTGTGATTGTATTGGAGCCATGTTGCAGTGACGCAGATGTTAGTATTTTCTAAGATTAAAAAGACTTCAGGTAGGGCTTTTGGTTTTTTGAGGCTTCAAGCATTGAGCAGTGCTGCTTTTTAACTTATTCAGGTTTGGCTTTGCTCAGTTAGTAGATGTAGCAGGTTGACCATTGCCTTAAAAAGCCATGTGGAGAAATGTACAAAATGCCAATATATGAAAGTTGCGAGGGGGGAGGTATAAACCATCCCTTGCAAAGTATTTAGGACTGTCAACATCTGCTTCCAGGCAAACACACATTGGAATCCCCTAGAAATGACACAAAAATCTCGGCCAGTTATTAAAGTCTGTTGTCTTTTTTGTTCATATTGTAATATCATTTTCAGTAAAGGGAGGATACTGCTCAAGACTAGCTGTATACTAGCCTCTGTTATATATCTTGAGAGCCCCACTATGTCTCTCTTCCTGTAATCCAAGGGTGTATCACAAGTGGTTTACACCTCATGCATAATGGCCATGTCATATGTGTACTTAGGATGAAGGAACATGAGAGCCCTTGTAACCTGTTGTGTCCTGGCAGCTGAGAGGCAAGTCACACTTACCCTTTCCTTGCACTGCCTAGTGATTGATGCATGTCTCTTGGTTTGTAGTCACTTATGAATAAGACATTTCCATGTAAATTCTCTGACTGGAGAGATCTTAAGGGCTCAGAGTGGGGGCTAGCTGGGTGATCTCTCTTGCCAGTATGGTGAAATGAAAGATGGTATGTGTAGGTGGTGTAGTGTCTTTGTGCTGCTAGTGGAATTGTCTGTCAGGTTTGTGCCTTGAAGACCTTTGAGGCTTGGAGAGAGATTTTAAGTACCTTGGCAAAGGAGGGCTTACTTTTTGGTAAATAGCATGGTGGTGTGGTTGCTGACATCCTGATAAGTGCTGATAATACGTTTTGATGAGAGACTAGCCTCCAGATTTAACACTTACCAACCCCTCTTTCACAGGGAATCAGTGTGACACAGAAGTACATTTTTAGTAATTAGGAGTTCCTCATAGAGGGATGTCTTTTTTTTTTTCTCCTACCTAGCAATATGGTCGGGAAGAAATTTACTTTGGCTATGAATTTTGCATAGTGGATTCACATTGATCTGCTGAAAGCATTTACATTGAATGATGTTTGGTAGAAAAACAAGTAAAAAAACACTAAAAAATAATAAAAATAATAAAAAGATTCAAAATTTTCTTCCTCGTGGTGGTTTCAAGCAATATTTAAGTTTCGACCTACCAGGATTGGGTGCTTTTTTTTATCCTGGGTCTTGTGCACCCAACTATCATTTTTTTGTTTTTGACTTGCTTCTGTCCATAATATATGCTATATAAATACAGTCTATATAGTGTCACCTTGGTGAGATTTTGTGAAAAAACAAGGTCCAACTCGTGAAGGTACTCGCCAAGACTTGAGGATGAATTCAGTTTCAGCACTACTACTCTTCTTTGCTTGCTGACTTTTCATCTCTCCATTATTACCCCGTCCTATTTAGACGAACTTACGGCCCTGTCACCATACCTGATTTTGTACTGACTGCTAAGAGGTGACCTATGGCTGGCATACAAGGCATCCTGCGACCTAATACTGATGGATTTACTGGACATCAGAAAGTCCAGTGGCATTAGAAGTCCTCAGTCTAGGGCTCTAAACCTCTTCTACAACAGCAATGAAAAGGCTTGTAAGGCTAGGTATATCTTGCAGACGATATCACTGCTGTGGAACAGACTCCCCATCCACATTAAACAAAGTCTATCCTTGTCCATATTCAAATGCAACTTTATGGATGGGAAGCAGAACATTTTACCACAGGAATGTCCCCGTACTACTTATGGAGAGAGGCAGCTCCTAAATGCTCTACCTCATAAATGGGTCCCCTCAAATTATCTATGGTATGATCCCAGTTATTCTCAATTGGGGTAATATATAATTATTGACCATGAGGATGGGTAAGGCCAGTCTGTAACCAAATGAGATGGGTAAATTCAAGCCGAAAAAGGGAAACTGTCCAGACTTATACTAGCTTACAAGGGCAGCTAGCCTTGTACTTGGTTATGAAACAATGAACTTGCTAAGGAAGGCTAATGAGTTGGTTGTTAACAATTTACACCTTTCTCCTGAGGACTGAGATTATTTCATAAAACAACTTGGTAGGAAAAAGAAACAAATTGTTTGCCTCTTGCAGTGAAGTACAGTACAGTAGGTTTACGTTCAGTTTCCTAATCATCCTGTTGAGACTTCAAAGTTCCATTTCTTTGATGGTTGAGGAATTGTCAGTTTGGTCAAGTCAGGTGGTAAGCAGTCCCAAGAGAAGACCTGTTTGCAAAGCTTAGCCAAGTGCAGCCTACGCTCCAATTCTGTGTTTTTCTTCTCCTTCCCCTTTGTTGCAGTGGAAGTATTTTGAGGCTAGAGTAAGTTCTTTACATGCCGCCGTCTTCTGCCTTTCTCCCTTTCTTTCAGTGTTCAAGTCCCTATGAGGAGGGCTTATATTCTCTGTCACAGGCTGCATCCTTGCCATAAGCCATACTCTGAAAAAGCATTACCATGTACATGGCTTTGCTCATCTTGGTGACAAGAAAGAACCAAAGATGGTGTGGGCAGACTCCACCTGTGTGCCAGGTACATGGAGACATCTAAGATATGACAACCTCATTGCAACTATAGGGCGAGGACTCTTTGCTGTGATAAATCAGGCCAGATAGCAGACACTGCCTATGGCAGAAATCCCTATAAGTTATGACTGAAATAGAGAACACATTCTGACATCTAAAATTATGGTAAGTTTCTTATGCAATTGTACTATCTACTGTTCGGTACTAATTGGAAATGTTTAGAAGGTACATCTCATTTGGTGATTCTTTTACAAGAATCTGTGTCAGTTAAATGTGGAATGCTTTCTCTAGTAATATCAGGAGCTGCATTATAAATGTCTTCACAAAAGTAGTTTATTCCTCCATTTTGAAGAACTGTGTTTACAGCAAGGATATCACATGATCCAATATTTCAAATAGCAAACATTTTTTAACTGTCTCATCTGTAGTTGTGTTATGGGCTTACAAAGTCAACAAAATAATAATGTACATAACTGTTATACCACTGAGTTTTTTGAAACCTGAAATTGCTCTTATACCACACCGTGTAATTTTATTCCACTGCAGCTTTATCTTCTTTACTGTACACGAGGCTGACTTTTGTATGCAATTCTTATTGTAGCAGCTTCAAAACCGATACAGCTGCCCTGTTGTAGACTCATTGAATCATTATTACTGTACTACTAGCTGACTTCTGAACCTTCTGGTTATTACAGAAGTCTTCAGGGCCGATTAATTAATATAATCCTTAGTTACAGTCTAGATGGTGACTAATACAAGTGTTACCCAGGTCTGCTTATGTAAATAGATGACTTGTGTGTGCAACAGGCATCTAGTACAGCTTTCAGAGATGCTCAACTGCTTTTGGTTATGTACCATTTAATACTTCTTGCACTACAGTACACTCGACAAGCACCACAGATGAGTGTGGAAAGTGATGTAAAAGCTGTAATACACTTACAGACATTTGACAAGAATGAATTGTCTGACAACATTAAAAGCTTCAATAACACTCGGTGCTACCTTACTACCAAAAAAGTATGGCAGAGTGAGGTGGCTAACAACGTTTACAGCCCTTGTTGTGGATCCTTCATTTCTGGCCACTTTCTGTATAGCAGTACTAAATACTTTCAGTCCCTATGTTTTGTTTTTTTTTTCTCTGTAACTAATAACACAATGGCATAGCTGAAACTTTGTATTACAGTTATGATCTCCAGTCATATTACGTGTGTTTGTGTTTTTGGCATGAATATCAATTTCATCTTTGGGGCTTCACTTCTCTCCACTCTTGAGATACATTTTGTGACATCCGTTTCTGGTGCACTAACAGGTCAAGTTGGTTATGATTGAAAGCCAGTCATAATCCTCTGTATCTAGTCATTATTATGATTATTCTTAACTTTTTTTCCTGCTATGTCAAAGTATGCTCATCTTTTAAGTGTATTAAAAAATCAAAAGACAAAAAAACAATTCTGTAATTAGCATGAACGTTTCACCCTGGACCTTTCTTGAAAATGGGACTTCTTACATCAATGCAATAGCATAGTTTGTTAGTAATCCAGTAGGGCAGCACAGTTAAGGGTTTGTTAGTTACTTTAATGGAGCCTGGTGAGCTAGTTGCAGTTTTCTCCTAAGCAGCTTGACAGTTAATACCTATAAAATTAAGTATTTACTTTGACTTCCTTATGTCCTTTTTATCACTAGCTGTTTTAGCAATCTGTGTCCCTTTGCATCAGTGCAACTCCGTATTAATCATTAAAAGCAACATGTTTAGCAGCATCTGTTTTTTCAAGAGGGCTTCACCTCCAAGTATACCACTTTGAGTTAAATCTAGAGAAAATGTAAAAGGACTCATTCCCTTTGTCAAACCAGAGAAGAGGAATCCTTCCATTTTCTTTGAGTTGATGCATCCGTAGAGGTTATAATTGGAGCATCATCGGAGGTGATGTAAAGATAATTGGGGCAGGGGGTCGGGGTGGCAGAGCACCACTATCGAGCAAAAGTTATGTATAACATAATGGATCTCCTCTCGTCCCTCTGTTGCTTTTTTGATAAATGAATGCTTTGTAGGCAGAGAGTGAGTAAGAGTGTGGGCAAGGCAATTTCCTCTTACACTACTGAGTGATCTCTTGAGTTACTATATTTAGAGTAGTGAGGGGGCGCAGCCTTCATGTGGGCAGGTGCTGGGGACATGCTCATTTTGTTTTTTCAGTGGATCAAGACTCGCTTCATTTTTTTCAGTACAGCATTAAGAGACAGATAGTCAGAAGAAGTGTCATAGACTCAGTATAACAGTCTGAATAGGAGTAGAGTGTAAGTCAAGTGTAGGAAGTTTACACTCACACTAACTTTCATTTTGGGAGTCAAAAGTTTCAGTTCATGAGTTCACCTGTTATACCTTTTCTTTGTATTTTATCACTGTAATGATTTTCAATGTTTTTTTCTTACTATTTCTTCAGAAATGTGCAGCCCTAATATTGCCCTCTCAGAATATTAATTCTAATGTCTTTGTGATGGTGCAAAGTCACTATTCCCATCCTTTTAGATTCTGACTTCCTGCCTTTGAGCTAGTTTCCCCTCAAGCTTCCTTTGATTTCCCTACTTAACTGATGAATGATTGTTTCTAAAAATGGTAGAGCTTATTAGTACCACTCATACCAAAATTGTAAGAAGATAGGGTAGGGAGAAAAGCTCCCCAGAGGAAAACATGCTTTTTGTTTGTTTAAAAAGTGCTATGTGCATTTAGCAGTAACTGTGCATGGATCTGCTTTAGAGTTGAAGTCTTTTGCATTTTAGTTTTTGCAATTTTTAATCTGAACTGCTGTATGCCGTGAAGACACCCAAAATAAGATTATGCTTGTTCCTGTAAAATTTAAATCCAAGCATTCCTATTTACATTTAGGTACTCTGTGTAATTAGAATTCTCTTAATTAGAATGGAGACTTATTTTGTTTATGTTTTGTTTTGTTTGTTTCCTCAGGTCACACTTGAAGAAGTAAATTCCCAAATTGCCCTGGAATATGGTCAAGCAATGACTGTCAGAGTCTGTAAAGGGGATGGCGAGATTATGCGTAAGTGTCTCTGAAAAAGTAAATGTTTAGGATACATTTTCTGTGTACAGATGTGTAGTTTCCAGCCAGTATGCATTTATACTCAAATCTTTAATGACCAACTAAGTATTTTGGCCATATAACCCTTTTACATATTGATTTATATGATTGACTGATTGATTGACTGAAGCTTGGATTGCAGAGTGAAGCTTGGATTGCAGAGTGCCACTGACTCTGATGTCCTTCAAGGATGCATCTGCAGTCTTTACAAATGGGTTGTCCTGTCGTCAGGCAGCCCTTCGGTCGGCCGGATTCCAAAGTCTGGGTCTGGCTTCGGCTGGTGTTGCACTTCACCCGACATCATTGCGGCAGTTCTTCGGGTATAAAGGCATCAGCCGACGCCATTTTCCTCAGTCTTTCTTGCCGCGTGGCGCCCGAAGCAGAAGCTGTTCGCAAGTGCCGGTCGGTCAGATCCAGTGATTACTACTACCGAATACTACTTCGAAGACTTCTATAAAGCTAAGTACCCCGTTGGGGACTCTTTCTTGCCTCAGCCGATGTCAGAGAAAGTTAATAACTGTTTATCTTGTGGGAAACAAATACCTCATAAAGATTTCCACTCCTATTGCATACATTGTTTAGGCCCAGACCACGACGTAGCAGCTTGTCTAGCCTGTGCTTCTTTTAACCGACGGACGCTTAGACGTCGCTCGGACTTTGCTGAGCAGATTTTCGGCTCCGATTTTGCCTACATTATGCCGTCGGATCCTCCGACTACGCAAATAACCAAAAAGCACAAAGAAAAGGACCGACACTCGCGGTCCGCGGTTTCGGCCGAAATCGCGGTTAAGCAAACCACGAGTGTCTCGGTTTCGGCTGAAACCGAGCAAGCGGTTCTTTCTTCAGCCGATAACTTGCCTTCTACCGAGGCCTCTTCTATCCTGGTAGAAACGGCTTCTGAAATCCAACCTTCTGTTGCGATTTCACAGGATTTATCAGACACCATTCCCCTAGATATTTCTACCCCTGCACGTGGAGCTGCTAGGCCTCCTCCAGCTATGTCTATTAAGGCCTTTGCCAGGGCTAAAGCAGCCAAAGCATCAAAACCTGTGCCTGCCAAGCCCCCTCTCACAGGCCCAGCACCAGCTCCCATATGCTTTCTTTGGCAGAGGATCTCATCTCTTTAATCCGTGGAGCCCAGCCTCATCCAGACAGGGCCTCTCTCCCTCCTCCAGAAAAGAGGCCTAGAGCAGAGCCCCCTGAGCCAGTAGCCACAGATGATTCCTCTGATGACTCAGAACATACAGACCCTCCTGAGGCTTCTTATTCTCCTTATGAAGACTCTGATGCTGAGGAGTCCATCCCTTCAGCCTCTCCTCCTGAGGAATTTTCCTTTGGGGAAACCTTGCATGCTATGAGGGAACAATTTCAGTGGCAGGGCCAATATTTCTCAGACTCTAGAAAAAGGCTTAGGACCTTTCTACACTTGCCACAGCATAGGCCTTTAGCTATACCTCCAGTTCTATCTGTTGTTGATGATGCATTTAATGATGCTTGCACTGCTCCTGATACTTTACCTCCGGCTCCTGCTAAGCCCGATAGGTACTACAGGGTCCCGGACACTCATCACCACTTATATAAGGCCCCTTTTGCAGATCCAGAGACTATCTCCCAGGGCCCTAAAGCTGTAGCAGCTACTTCTTCTAAAAACCCCCTCCCCTCTGAAAGGGAATCCAGGTCCTTAGAGAGATCGGGTAAAAAAGTTTACACCTCTGCTACTTTGTCGGCTAGAGCTTTAAACTGCCAATTTCATATGATTCAATATCAAGAGTTTATGCTTGACCAGTTGACTAAAAAGCTGTCCTCTGAAGAATCTTTAGATAAAAAGTATGTTCAAGAAATGTTACATAACATACAGCAGGTTAGTAACCATTCTTTAAAATGTGGCTATGATGCACTGGAGGCTTCCTTTAGATCGGCCATGACTGGCACAGTTATCAGGAGGCATGCATGGTTGAAAGAACAGGCATTACCAGACCATGTCAAATCTAAGCTTTTGCATGCACCTATGGACAAGGTCAATTTATTTGGTGCCCCCGCACAGCAGGTACTAAAAAAGATGGAAGAGAAAGCACAATCTGTGCAAACAGTAAAAGATTTCTTACAAGTTCAACCTCCAAGGTTTAGCAGGAATTGGCCCTCCAAGAATTGGTCCTTTCCGGACTCCTCTAAGGCACAAAGAGGCAGAAATAGGCGCTCTAGAGGCAGAAACCAATCCAGGGGTGCCTACAGGGGTCGCCAGTGGCAGGGTAACAACCAACGAGGCACGGATACAGCCACCACCACTACAACAACTCAATCACAGTGACTTGGCGGTGGCACCGCCTACCAGGGAACAACTAGAAGCACCCTTAGGCGGAAAGCTAACATTATTTTCAAGAAACTGGCACTGCATTACAAGAGAAAAATGGATTTTGCAGACTATAGACAAAGGTTACAGGTTCCATTTCCATACTCTACCAGGAAAGAGAGGAATGCCAAACCTACCACCTTCTCAAAGGACAGAAGCTCTAAAACAAATATCTCAATTATTAAGAATGCGAGCTGTGGAAAAGGTACCATTTATGGAGCAAGGGAAGGGATTTTACTCCAGGCTCTTCCTGGTACCAAGAAAAGAAAACAAATGGAGGCCTATTCTAGACCTGTCCACTTTAAACACATTCCTCATTGTTCCAAAATTCAAAAAGCTGACCCTACAGCAGCTTCTTCCCATGCTGGGCAAGGAGTCTTGGCTGGTAACTCTAGATCTCAAGGAGGCATACCTGCACGTCCCCATAAGACCAATTTGCAGAAGATACCTCAGATTTCTTGCAGGATCAGAGCATTATCAATTCTCAGCATTGCCCTTTGGCTTATCTACTGCGCCCAGAGTGTTCACGAAATGCCTGGCATCAGTAATCGCTCATTGCAGACTTCAGGGAATTCAAATCTATCCCTACCTGGACGACTGCCTGATACAAGCGGACAACAAAACAAACTAACAGAAGACTTACAAAGAGTCATCTACCTGCTACAAGCCCTGGGATATACAGTCAATACAAAAAAGTCAAGGCTGATTCCATCCCAAAGAATAACCTTTCTGGGTGCAGAACTGGACACATCAAAACAAATGGCATTTCTAACTGCAGAAAAGAAAGAGCAACTTCCTCTCTACTTCTTGGCATTAACAAAGCAGAGCCATCTAACTGCAAGAAAAGTGCTACAAGCTCTAGGCTTCATGGCATCCTGCATAATACTGGTCCCTCATGCCAGGCTTCATATGAGAAAGCTACAGTGGTACCTAAAGAATTTGTGGTCTCAGCACAAGCACAGCCTAGAAACCAAAATTCCAATGATCCCATGCCTGAAGCAAGAGTTCTTATGGTGGGCTCAGGCCTGTCAATCAAACACAGGACTGCCCTTCTGCAAAAGTCAACCAAGACAAACCATCACGACAGATGCCTCAGACCTCGGTTGGGGGCACACATGATGGGCAAGTGCATTCAAGGCCTATGGACTCAAGACCAGCTGCATCTGCACATAAATCTAAAAGAAATGATGGCAGTAAAATTGGCAATCCAGGCTTTCAGACCTCTTCTCCAAGAAGGCCAGTTGATGATAAGGACAGACAACACCACAGTTATGTGGTACATCAACAAACAGGGAGGCACACACTCATACCCTCTATGCCGGCTGGCACTGGACCTATGGGATGTGGCTCTGAGCTACAACATTCAGTTACAGGCAATTTATGTACCAGGGAAGGAAAACATTCTAGCAGACATATTAAGCAGAACTACAACAGATGCCCACGAATGGATGCTGCATCCGGACATTTTCAAAACCATCACAAGAGAATGGGGATTACCACAAATAGACTTGTTTGCATCCCCATTCAATCACCAGTTGAAGAAATTCTGCACAAGGACTTACCACCCACTTGCTTGGAAGGTGGACTCCCTATCCTTCAGTTGGAAAAGCCTGACAGCATACGCATTCCCACCACTTCCTTTGATGCACAAGGTGCTTCTCAAGATCAAAGAGGAACGTCCGAGGATCATTCTGATAGCCCCAGACTGGCCAAGACAACATTGGTATCCACTGCTGAGGAGCATGTCCCGGGAACAAATATGGACACTGCCCCTGATCTCATTACTGCTGACACAGAACAACTACAACATTCTGCATTCAAACCTAAAAACTCTGCAGCTAACTGCCTGGAACATTACATAACAGCAATTAACCCAAATTTATCCCAAAGGGTTAAAGACATAATCCTGGAGGCTCGTAGACCTTCAACAAGAAAGAATTATGCAGCAAAATGGAAAAGATATCTCATCTGGAGTACTGCAAAGGGGCAAGATGTGACACTGGTAAACATAGCCAACATCCTGGAGTACTTGGCGGAGCTCTTCCATACAGGCCTGTCTTATTCCTCCATCAAGATACATGCATCAGCTATTTCAGCAGAATACAGCTTGGATCCTCCTGTCTTCTCGCATCCTCTGCTCAGACAGTTTCTGAGAGGAATTAAAAATGTAAAACCTCCCAGGAAACCTCCATTGCCAGCATGGGACTTGAACTTTGTGCTAGAAAATCTGACTCTACCTCCTTTCGAACCAGCAGCTACAGCAGAATTGCAATACTTATCCTGGAAGACTGCTTTCCTGCTGGCAATAACTTCAGCAAGAAGGGTCTCTGAACTACAGGCATTAATGGCAGTACAACTCTTCCTGATCTTCCATCAAGATAGAGTGTCCATGAGAACAAATCCTACATTTATGCCTAAGGTGGTATCCAGAGTCTCTTTAAATCAGGCTATCCACCTTCCTACATTCTTCCCCAATCCACAGAACAGGGGAGAAAAGCTCTTACATACCTTGGATGTACACAGACAATTACGCTACTACCTGGACAGGACAAAAAACAATAGAAAAACTGAACAGCTTCTGGTAGCATATGCAACAGGAAAAGAAGGAAAACCAATTTCTAAACAGACAATCTCCAAATGGATAGGAAATTGCATTAGATTTTGTTACTCCTACCATGGAAAGAAAACTCCAGAGAATATCAGGCCTCACTCCACAAGGGCTACAGCCACTACCACAGCTTTCTTACGAGGAGTGGCTACCAAGGACATTATAGAGGCTGCTACTTGGACCTCCGTGCATACATTTGCCAAGCATTATAACTTACCTCTATACTCTAGATCCCGTGCTGGTTTTGCCACTGCTGTTTTGCAAGGGATCCTGACTACACCATAATCTATTCTCATTTCCTCCTCCCCTAGTTTAGCTATGGTATTCTACCCATTTGTAAAGACTGCAGATGCATCCTTGAATGACATAGTACAGTTTTGTACCTACCATAAATGTAGATGTCCGAGAGGAATGCATCTGCAGTCAGGATTACCCACCCTCCTTCCCCTCTGAGGTACTCCTAGGGTACTTACCAATCTTCAGCTAGCTTGGGGATCTATTATGGTGTATTTGTTTGTATATATGTACATACATGTTTATTTTGTGTGTTTGCTCTCTACTATTTGGAAACTTTGGCATTTATCCAAATTTAGCCATCCAAGAGGGCACCTGGCATCTGGGGCAAGAAACACTGAGGAAAATGGCGTCGGCTGATGCCTTTATACCCGAAGAACTGCCGCAATGACGTCGGGTGAAGTGCGACACCAGCCGAAGCCAGACCCAGACTTTGGAATCCGGCCGACCGAAGGGCTGCCTGACGACAGGACAACCCATTTGTAAAGACTGCAGATGCATTCCTCTCGGACATCTACATTTATGGTAGGTACAAAACTGTACTTTTCTAATATTACCCCCCCCCCACTAAAAGCCCCTGTGATGCTTCCAAGAAGTGCTGTAGTTCTCTACTTGCTTGCAGAATGAGCACCTGCAGATTATAAATCTGATGATCTACTTCTGCTGTTATGGTGGAAGCTTGAATTTGATGGTTTCCTTTCCATCACTGGGTTTTATCACCATTATCATTTTCACAGCAATTGGGAATCCCACCTTTATCACATTTACGCCCTACATAACTCAGTATGCTACTGTACCAGTGTGGTGCCACTGGGCATTTGTACTGCATAGCTGAATTGTTGATATAGACAGAATATTTTCTGGCATCTGGTCTGAGAAGATGAAGAATATTGTGAGCCTTCACCCTTAATACTACCTGATGAGTCTTACGTGGGTGAGGTTTCATCTTGTTGATTTTAACTGGCTGATTTAAACTTGATGAGTAATGTAGAAAATCACTGATGGTATGCAGTTTTTATTTCATTGCTGGCAGTGATACAGTCTACTTGGTCATTTTTCCACAATTATGTATCCGCACAGTATATTTACTAGAACTGTGGTAGGCTGTTTTATTTTGGGGGGTTGAACCTTCTACTCCCCCGCACCTGTTTTTCCCCATATTTCAGATTTCAGTGCAACTGTATCTCTACATTTAGTAGATAGTGTCCTTCCCCCTTTACTATTTGAAGAGACAGGAAGTCCTGCAATGTATAGTGTATGGACACACAGTGTATAGGTAGGCTAGGTATGATTACTGAAAATTATTAAGTCCAACATTTTCAGATGTAAGTATCTTAGAAATGATAGCAGGACAATGGAAAGTACATTTTCAAATTCATTTTTTTATATATATAAAAAGTTGTGTATTGTAATCTCAACCATTAAGTAAATTTGTTTGTTTGTGTCTTTCTGCTTTTCCCGGTTAGGGGTCGCCACAGCGGAACTCCGGTCTGCTAATGATTGGCAGTAGAGTTTTACGTGCTGGCTTGCCGGGCCTAACGCACAACCTTCAATGAAGGAACGCCCATTCACGCATGTCGCCACACAGAAGACTCTCTAACCGAGAATCGAATGGGCAACATCTAACTGTGAGGCGACAACGCTACTGCAGCTCAACCATTAAGTAAATTAAGAAACAAAAAAGTGAATGAGCATAGGATGGAGCATTCCCTCTCGTCTTTGGTTAGCAGATGGAAGGAAAGACATTTTTGTGCTCATCCCTAGTCCTGTGAGCACTCTGGCAAGTTAACTCTGCCTACCTTTGAAAGGCAAATGGGGTTGAACCAGTAGATCCTTTTCCACAAAAAAAATGGAACTTTAGCATAGCCTGCATTTTGTTTCACTCAATTCAAACAGGTTTGCCATCTAGTAATTTTAAAGGTCTGAATACTTGATCTGTGGCAGGCATTAACTTATCTGGATAGGTATAGGGTCTGAATCTGTTTTTCTTGTCTCTGATGGACTTTTGGCCTATTACTTTGGATCAGTCAACTTTCTTTGTTTCTTTATGTGCAAGTCTCTTTTTCAGACACGCACAAGGTTTTGTTCTAATATCCGTAACTTTACCATTCTATTTCTGTCCATGACCTGTTGTTTCATTGGAGGTGTCTTACAGACAGCGTGGAGCAGTCCATCTCCCACCTTTGTTTCCTCCCTGTATAATGTTTGATTTGAACTCTCTTTAATTATTCAGATCACTATTCTTCAGTAATTAATTTTGTAAGTGTTTGCCTTGCATTTTTGCAACAAATTGTACATGTTATGTAGTCCAATCTCGCCTACATTCTTACCCGTGGGTTTGGAGCCGAATGTCGGCTCCGACTCGGCCAAAACTTTTCTAGCTCAAAGTCTTTCTATTGGCTGGGCTAAGATGGTATCCCATGCTGCACTGCTCTGTATCCCCAGATCTTGTTTGCCACTCGTGTAGCTTAGACGTGGTCTCGCTCTTGGCTGTGGCTAAGTACCCTTTTTTCTTCTTCTTGAGAGAATTTATTGCAAACAAAAAGCTATTTTAATAGCTATTGTTCGTTTGGTATTATTTTGTGGAAAAGTTGTGTGTGTGTGTGATTGTTTCGGTGGTATCCCACTAGTTGTTCCAACGGGCTAGGCCCGTTTCAGTTAGAGGACCTAGTCTGTCCTCTTGCTTCCCTGTGTTACAAACTTTCCGGTCTAAAACCGTGTAAATTAGAGGTTTTAGTCCTACCCCTGCTCTTGTGTGTGTCAGAGGATCATTCGTTAGAGTTTTTGTTAGTGGTAGTTTTTTCCCGCCCTAAGTGTGGTGTAAGTCTATGACTGTTTTTCCACTTGGTTCCGTACCTGTAATTATCTGTCTTTGTGATTGGTGGTAGTTGGTTACGATGTCTAAAGATTCTAAGGAGCACAAGCCCTCGGGCTTTAAGAAATGCTCAAAGTGTGGCTATAAAATGTCCATTACCGATGGACATTCTGTCTTTGTATATTGTCTGGGAGCAATCCATCTCCAGGAGTCATGCAGCTTCTGTCATGCATTTAGTCCTAGGGTTCTTCAGGAAAGAAAGAATACGTTGATTTTGAAGGGAATTCTGAAACCCTCCTTCGAAGAGGGTCTGGAAACTGCTTCCAGCTCTAAAGCTAAAACCACGAAATCTAAAAAGAGGTCTCCAGCTCCTTCAGTCTCCTCGGAGCCACCGGAGAAAATAGCTAAATTAGCTTCGACATCCTTGGCTTCACCGTCCTCGGGGCAGCAGGAAGTATCAGTGGTGATGGAACCGGCATCGGCTCCAATCTTTTTTGGAAGCTATTCGGAGCCGATCGCCTAGTATTAGGCAAGTATCACCTGAGAGGAGGTCTCGATCTCCCTCCCTGTCCTCCAAATCCTCCAGGATATTATCGGATGTGGACGTCGATAGAGTGGTGCAGAGACTCCTTCAGTCGCCGGTCTTGGCAAAATTGTTCTCGGCTCCGTCCCAGTTGGCTCCAGAGCCCATCCTGCAACCTACTTCGATACTTCCGCCGAGCGCATCCCAGCCTTTGGAGCCGGAGTGCTCGGTTCCGTGTGATGTCTCCAGGTCGGTTCCGATGGCCGCTCCTGGCTTATCAGTGCCGACATCAGCTTCGACCCCATCGGCACCATCCATGGGATTCAGGACTCTGGATTCTTCAGTCGGACCCGAGGGAGAGGCTTCGGACATCTCTCTGTTCCTAGTGTCCCTCTCGGTGTTTCGGCATGGGGAAGTCCGACTCCTGTCGTGGCTTCGGAGGCTGGTCGCTCCTCGGACTCTGGGGGACCAGCCTTTGAGGCCATGCGGAGTGCGCTGGCCAGATCGTCAGCGACATCATGCGGGTCGGTCATTCTGTCCCCTACTACTCGGTGCAGGTCTCTGATCACCACCTATCTTTAGACAGCGGAGCCCCAAGGCCTCAGGGTACCCTCATGAGTGGTCCCTAAGTTTCTGAGAGTGCTTGCCTGAGGAGCCCCCTAGAAAGAAAACGTGCAAGAGGAAGCACATAGACTCCCAGGATGAGTCTCTCACATCAGATACTGACCTCAAGGAATCGGAGGGGTCCCCCAAGTCATCCTCTGAGGATGTTTCTTTCTCTGACATCCTAGAGATCTTGAAACAGAGAGGTGTCTGGCCGTCCAAAGCCCCCTCTGAGGAGGAGTCTGTCTTCCAGAAGGCCTTTGGTGCTCAGCCCTCCACCTCCTGGGTGTCTCCACCCTTCGACGAGCTCCTGGATTTGATTTTTCAAAGGGTGTGGGAGAACCCTGACTCTGTGGAACCAGTTCCCAGGAGACCCAATAAATTTCTGTCTGCTCCCCCGCGTAAGGAGGTTCTGTCCAAGGGAGTCCCTGTGGATGCCATGGTGGTGGCAGCGGCCACACAGAAGGAATTAGTCGAGACTTCTTCTACCGTCCATCCTCTTAACAAGGAATCTAGGACCATGGACTGGTACGGGAAGTGTACCCTCTCTTCAGCGACCTTTACCTTACGGTCACTGAATTATTTGTCTCACTTTACACGGCTCCAGAGAGATCTCCTCAAGGAGCTTGGAGATACTCTCACAGGTAAAATTTCTGAGGTGGTGACCCAGATGGTTAACGCCCAGATGTCTACCCTCAATTCCATTGTTAACTTCTCCATGAGGCTGATTTCATATGCAGCCGAGGGAGTGAGTAGGGCAGCAAGTTCAGGAGTCGCCCTTAGGAGACAGGCTTGGATGCGCCTTTGTCATTTCGCAGAGGCCTTCAAGTCTTCATTCACCGATGCCCCCTTTGATGGTTCCTCTTTGTTTGGAACCAAGGTGAAAGACACCCTCACCAGGTGCGAGCAGGAGGGAAAAACTCTGTCTGCTGTAGAGTCCATTTTTCCCTTCCCTCTAGGCCTTATCCCAAGGCCCAAAGGGGTGGAAAAATGTGGTTCAAGAAATCACAGAGAATTTTTCCCCGGTGCACAAGGTGAGCCCCCCTCCAGAGGCAGAGGAAGGGGAGGTTATTCAGGGAGATGTCTCCCTAGAGGCAGAGAAGGCCCCCGCAACTCGGGAGACTGCGATTCCTTTTGCGGTTCTCCCTCCCATCGCTTCTGATGCGAGGCCCGACTGTGCATTTCCGGAGCCAGTCGGGGGTCGAATCTCGTTATACCCGGAGGCCTTGCAAGACATCACCCAGGACCAATGGGTTTTACGAATAATTTCCGGAGGTTATGTCATTCCCTTTTCATAAGACCCCCCCTCCAGTTGGAAAAATCCCGGATGTTCCACCCAGTCAAAGGGATTACGCAGCTTCAGAAGTTTCAAAGCTGCTAGAAAAAGGAGCCATCCAACATGTCCCCTCAGACCAGATCGGATTAGGGACTTACTCAAGATTCTTTTTGGTGCCGAAAAGAACAGGGGGACCCGAGACCCATATTAGATCTCAGCCGATTGAACAACCATGTACAAAAGTACAAGTTCCGAATGGTTACATTGCAGTCTATTCTCCCATTGTTGGGAAAAGGAGTATGGATGTGCTCCATCGACCTCAAGGATGCTTACTACCACATCAAAATGGACAGGGCATCCAGGAGTCACCTATGCTTCCGGCTGGGAGCCAGTCAATTTCAGTTTCGAGCCACAGCCCTCAGGGTGTTCACCAAACGCATGGCAGTGGTGACTGCTCACTTGAGATGTCAAGGATTCCAAGTGTTTCCATTTCTGGACAACTGGCTCCTCACTGCCACCACCAGGGATCTACTAATTCAGACCAAGGATGCCACTATAAATTTGTGTCAACAGTTTGGCATAACATTGAACTGGGAAAAATCTGCCTTGTTGCCCTCACAGCGTGTCACTTTTATAGGTGCAGAACTAGACACCGTCCTCATGCGGGCGTTTCTACCACAGGAAAGAATTGGAGCCCTACAACAACAAATTCACGGCCTGCTCCCTCTGAGAAGAGCGAAGGCAAAATGGATTCTCCAAATGTTGGGGACTATGGCCGCGACGATTATGTTAGTTCCTCTAGCAAGATTACATATGAGACTCCTTCAGTGGCTTCTCTTTGCCCAGTGTCTCTTCAACGTCTTCCACTTTCTCACCCTATTCTACTTACGGACAGGTGCAAACAGGATCTCAGTTGGTGGCTTCACACCGACAATCTGGACACAGGAAAGCCCTTCGTTCCGGTGCCCCCCGATTGCCACAGTGACCACGGATGCCTCCCAGATGGGGTGGGGGGGCATTATCTAGACAGGGCAGTCCAAGGCACGTGGCAAGAGCACGAGAGGCATCTGCATATCAATGTCCTGGAGATGAGAGCTGTGCTACTTGCGTTGCAGGCACTTCAGAGTTTCCTTCCTCTCGGGACTATTGCAATCCACTCGGACAATATGTCAGTGGTGTGGTATCTGAACAAGCAGAGAGGAACCAAGTCGTATCCCCTATGCAGAGAGGCCATGCGAGTGTGGCAGTGTCTTCCCAACATTTTCTGGTGGCAACGCACATTCCGGGGAAGTCCAACGTGATCGCAGAGAGGCTAAGCAGAGCTATTCTGATGCCTTACGATTGGTCCCTGAACTGTCAAGTTGCGGAACGGATCTTCCGCAGGTGGGGTCAGCCTTGTTACAACCTTTTTCAGTTACTTCACGTTGATTTCCCCCCTCAGGGGGAGTCACCCAGGGACGCTCTAGTCCACGATTGGACCTCCGGTCTACTATATGCCTTCCCTCCGGTCCCCTTGCTGTCAAAGGTTATTCAGAAAGTGCAATCCTTAGGAAGCAGAATGATTCTGATTGCCCCACACTGGCCTCGTCAGATTTGGTTCCCCTTTCTCCATCCCTACCTCGTGGAAGCTCCTTTGATTCTGGACCCACAACCAGACTTACTGACACACATGTCAGGGCAGCTCCATCCCTCTCTGCGGACCCTCTGGTTGACAGCCTGGCTACTCCACTTCCGTCATTAGTTAGGCTTCATCATTTCTCACCGGAGGTAGTTCATATTTTATCTTCCTCTCATAAGCCCTCGACCAGGAAGATTTATTCCAGCAAATGAAAGAGATTTTCAATTTGGGCTCATACCCAAAGGATTGACCCTTACACTGCTCCAGTTTCATCTGTTTTGGAGTTCTTGTCAATGCTTTTTCACCAGGGCTCAGCGGCCACCACCATTAAAGTCCAATTGGCGGTGATTTCTACCTTTCATGTCACAAATGAGCCTAGTTTGATGGCTCATAGATTCTGTAAGGCTTTCCTGAAGGGCACTCTGTTACTTCGTCCTTCGGTATCAGAACCTGTCATGCCTTGGGATTTAAACTTTGTTCTACAGGCTCTTACTTCACCCCCCTTTGAACCTGCAGCTACTTGTGATTTAAAATTCTTGACCTGGAAGACTGTCTTTTTAGTAGTCATCACGTCAGCCAGACGCGTTTCAGAGATTCAAGCTCTATCAATCAAACCCCCATACTTGATTATCCACAAGGACAGCATTTCTTTCAGACCGAACCCCTCCTATCTTCCCAAAGTGGTATCAATCAGTAACCTTAATCAATCCATTGAATTGCCAGTGTTTTTTTCCCCAGTTCTCAAACAAGGCAGAATTCAAATTCCATCAATTGGATGTACACAGACAACTACGTTTTTATCTGCACAGAACGAAAAACCACAGAAAATCTGATCAATTGTTTGTTTCCTTTTCGGAAAACAGAATGGGGTCTCCTGTTTCCAAAGTCACTCTGTCCAAGTGGATCTCCAGCTGTATTTCCTTTGTTTATTCCTCAAGGGGTAAAGATTTACCATTTCCGGTGAAGGCTCACTCTACTTTTACAGCCTATCAGGCCAGATTGTCTATGGATGATATTTGTGCTGCGGCTACTTGGGCATCTCCTCACACCTTTGTTACTCATTACAAGTTGGATGTGGTATCTAGGGGCAGGTCTTCCTTTGGTTCCACAGTGCTCAGGAGTATTTTCCACTGAGCCTCCCAGGATTTAGGTGCTAGGGACGCTGTCCCACGGGTAAGAATATAGGCGAGATTGGACTACATAACATCAAGAAGTTATGTACTCACCATTTTGTTCGATGTATGTAGTCCACCTCGCCTCACATTCTTAATTACCCCCCCCTCCTTCCCCCTTCCTGGAGGATCTGGAGGTTAAGTCTGGTTTCAGAGCTCCCTTCATTCTTGGTTTGTTCTTCCTTTCCTTGGGTGTTGTTATGCATGGAGAATGAGTGCTGGTGTTCGCAGCAAACTAGATCTGGGGATATAGAGCAGTGCAGCATGAGATACCATCTTAGCCCAGCCAATAGAAAGACTTCGAGCTAGAAGAGTTTTGGCCGAGTCGGGCCGACATTCGGCTTCGAACCCACGGATAAGAATGTGAGGCAAGATGGACTGCATACATCAAACGTTATGATGAGTATATAACTTCTTGTTTTACCCTGCTGAGCATCTTGCAGGTCAAAGCAAACTCCAGCCATTCTTGTGATCTGTTACTCAGCAGCAGTTGCTGTTTTTGGGTATTGTCAGTATATGACTGGACAGATATCTTTAACAAAACCGTATCTGTCCTTGGCAGTAGGTAACATCCATATTTGCAGTCCCATTTCATTAAAAATATGAGAGAAGAATTCTGAAGTATTATTTAAAAATCTAGAAGTTGAAGTATGCTAACTGTCAGATGAAGACTTCTCAGTATGCCTGTATCTTTTTACTGTAAAAGCCTACAAATCATATCTTAACAAGTAACTTTATATTTTTTCTGTGTTCCTGTAATTTCCATTGAGTATTTGTGAAGGTTTTTGTGAAGGTGTTCTGTCCCTGAACCCATTCTTTGTCTGAAAGATGTCATAAGTCTTATTTCCCGAGGAAGAGTTTTATTTAATTATAACTTGAGTAGTCCTAATCTTTATGAAAGTAGTACCCAGAGCTGAGATTTGTAGCATTTAGGTATAGTGCTGTGGTGCACCAGCCCCTTCATAGCTGACATACACTTGTGGCATCTTCACTTCTTCATGCCACTTAATGGTTTGATTGAATTATCTCTGGTATGAGTGAATCTCTTAAGTTTTGGAAGCCCATGAGATCAAATTCTTATTTTTCTTTTCTTTTTGTTTAAAATCGCTTTGTTTTGTTTATCACAGTACTTTTGATTTATGGTGGTTTTATCAGTATTTATTCAATTTTTAATATTTTACCAGATCTTTTGATTTCATTGTTAAGTGATTAAGGTCCTTTGTTTGGCATATAGTTGTTTCAGAACAATTCTGCTTGTGGTAGACTGTTTCTCAGAGGATTTTCACCCGTGCAATTTGTCTTGGGCTTCTACAGAGTTGTGATTCAGTATTTTTGTTAAAGCATTAAATTGTAAATAGCATGTTAAAGGTTTTTAAGCATGTCTTAACAGAAAAAAATGGAGATCACAAGCAGAAAGCCTAATGTAGAACTGACAGAGGAAGAAGTGAACAATGTTGCTGTCCATCCAAAAGCTTGCTATGCATCTGTGTTAGCTAAACGTTCTGAGGGAAAAATCTTATACAACCCATAACAAAAAGAAGAAAGCTAATTGACGAGGACAACATCCTGAATCTTCTTTGTTTTGACAGAATTAATTACTCTAGTTTAAAAGGTGTGAAGTGCCTTTGTTGGCCCATTTCCTAGATGGGAGATTTCCAATGAAATGCATGAGCTTACAAAGGTCAGACAAGATAGGATAAACAGTTTAAAGGTAATAAGGTTAAAAGTGATCTATTGAGTCTTGGCAATAGCATTTCCTTAACTTGATTTAAAACATTAAGAGGAAATTTATTCACAGCCATATGTTGTCTTGTACTTCATTCATGAGTAAGATAAAGGGCTAACCTTGTAACTCTTGTATCTGTTTAACCATTAGTGTAAAGTTGTAGTCTAATTTTTTTAGGACTGTGAAAAAATATACAGCAGTTATTCTTTTAAAAGGCTAACTTTAACAGCTTCATAACAAAAAATGTGCTTTCAACTAATTTTCTTGCTGTTATAACAACATATAGTCACTGAAAAATCATTCAAAATTAAAAAAAAAAATTTGCAGAGGCATTTTAAAAATATTACATGTCTGTTACTTGATGTGGATTATGTTCTGAGTTTATTCATTAACGGGCTGTACGTGCATATGATTATTAAACTGGTAGCGGTCTTGAGAAAATGCCGACTGTAAGCTGCTAACAAGCTGCCATTTGTATGACCGTTGCTGTTTAGTAATGATTTGATAAGCCTGTAGGACATACACCAACATATAAATGTTAGCTGCACTGGCACAGACATTGTGGCATTGATTATACTCCTTAACAACCTGTGTGCATCTAGTAGCCTAGACGCTTTAGTAACAAGTCTAAGAAGGATGTAAAAAAGCAGTTGAAACAAACCTCCCTGTCCTATGAGGTGTGGGTATTGAGCCCCACCTCATGACTATTTGGAAGGAAGGTCTAGTAATGAAACTGTATTTTAGACTAAGGATCCAGTCACTACAGTAAGTGCATGTCACTCTTGCTGTGATCAGTGGTATACAGAAATTTATGCAGACATGGCATTGTGCATTTCATCCAACAGAGAAAGGGTTAGGCGAATGTGTGTGTGTGTGTGTGTGTGTGTGTGCACACGCATGTGTGTGCGCGCGCATGTGTGTGTGTGCGCATGTGTGTGTGTGTGTGTGTGTGTGTGTGTGTGTGTGTGTGTGTGTGTGTGTGTGTGTGTGTGTGTGTGTGTGTAATATAAAAGAAAAAAGAAAAAACAGCGGGCTCCATGGACAACCTCATCTTCTCATTCAGCCATCTTTAGCTAGAGGCTTCTACTTGAGTAGCTTTCCTCACAAAGGGGAAGAAAGGCATTCACTCTGTCTCATGGAGGAAAGGGATCACGAGATATAGCCTCTTGCCAAAAAGTGTGGCAGGAGACGTGTATGTGTGTGTGCGTGAGTGTGTGAGTACCTTCTTGGGAAAGGTTCTAACTACACTAGAACAGGATGTGTAGGGATGTACAATGTGAGTCTTGTAACTGGTGCCACAAGGTAAAATCGGACAGTAAATTTACAATGAATGGTATAGACCATTATGTAAAAGGTAAATATAACTGTCACTCCAAGCCAGTGGTCTACATGGCCACATGTGACCAATGCTAAAGGAAATTTAACGCTAGAATTTATGAACACAACTATGCCATAAGAAAGAATAACATTAACAATGCATTAGCGAGGCATATTCAAGACAACACTGACCACAGTTTCACATTTATGGCAATAGACCATGTAGACATCAGTGACAAAAAGCCTTGGGGACTTCAGTTAGAGTTAAAGACGTTAAGGTGGTAAATCTTACTACAGGCAGATAGATGGCCAAGGATAAATGACAGGATGTCCATCTCTCCTGTATTGAAATTAAAAGCCCTAAAAAGGAACAAAATATCGTAAAACATTTGTTAAGCACAAGCACGTTTGTATGTATTTTGCTTTGGGAGACATTTTAGCATTATGTGAATATTTAACATGAGATTTTAAAAATTAATTTGGTTTTAGTTTTATTCTATTTATAACCATTCATGACAAATATGAGACCAATAATTTATCTTTTAATTACAAGTTTTAGTTGTATTTAAGATGTAACAGTTTCAACTGTAGCAGAGTGATTAAGGGGTTAATTAATGTTCTATCTCAGTGTTGCTTAGCTAGCTGCCTCTCTTTAGTTACCCAGTCAAAGTGTTTTTGTATGTATATAAATGGTTGTCTTACATTTTAATGGTGTCTGATGAAGTTAACACTTGTTTAACGAAAGCGCTCACATTTTATTTGTTTTTCTTGTGGATTTTTATCATTAAATACACCTTTGGTTTATCATCACCTGAGTGATTTGTACCTGTGAAACTTTGCCTGCCAGCATTTTTATTTATTTAGTTTTGCTGTTTCTGTGTGTGTGTGTGTGTGTGTGTGTGTGTGTGTGTGTGTGTGTGTGTGTGTGTGTGTGTGTGTGTGTGTGCTACAGAATCCTGAAAGACTGAAAACAGAAAATACTCAAAACACACAGGATACCAACACTTACTATATTTCACCAAAAGTACATACAGAAACGAATAAAACACAAACCGTATTACTCTTCTCCAAGTATAAGCAGGGGGGCAAGCCCACCTGCACCCCACACCCCCTGCTACTTAAATATATCAACGCCGAGATTGCACTTTGTGTGTGCGTGTGTGTGTGTGTGTGTGTGTGTGTGTGTGTGTGTATATGAATGTATGTACTGTGTGTGGGTATGTGTATATATATCTATATCTATATATATATATATATATATATATATATATATATATTTATGTATTTATACATATATATATATATATATATATTTACATGTGTATATACATATATATAAATAAATTAATACACACGCACACAGACTTTCCTGTCCCCTGATCTGTGCAAACATTTATTCCTTTTATTGATTTTTGTCCTTTTTCTTCCTTAATATTCATGTCTCTGCCCTCTCTTAGGTTCATAGGTTGATACTAGGCTATCTGCCCTATGGCATTTATAAGCCTAGCCAGAGTGTGTTTGGCTTTCGCCACCCTTTTAGATTAGTTGACTGTGCCTCTGTATAGTAGGTCACAGAAGAGATCCCAGGGGTAAACCTACGATCTCCCATCCACTCGTCAAGATTTCTTTTGAAGAGGATCATTGAGAGGCTCTGCCTAACATGGATTGGGATTTTGTTCCAGAGTGAGGGGAGCTTCTGGGATATGAATCTGTCCCTCCAGAATGTCCTATTTATTTCTGTGCTGAGGTTTAAGTCCCTGGAGTGTGTAGGTCTAAGGGATTTGGATTTCCTGGGGTGGAGCATGTCCATTAATTCTGGGTTGGACATGGCTTTATACGTCAGGCACAGATCGGCTCTGAGTAGGCGGTAAGCAACTGAGTAGAGCTGGAGTTTCTTTAGCCTAACTGTGTAGGGCATCTGTTTGAGTCCCTTGATTCTCTTGGTGAGGTACATTTGGGGTCTTTCCAGTTGCTGCAGGTGTTGGGTAATGTACATCCCAAATGGGGCATTGTATTCAATTATGGGCCTGATGAGTGATGAGTAGAGGGGCACAATGACCTCTCTTGATCTAGATGTGAACCCTTTCGTAATAAGGTGGGCTGTATAGAAGGTCTTTCTAACCACTTTGGCAACGTGATTGTCAAAGGAGAGATTGTTAATCAATTGGGTCCTCAAATCTCTAATTACTTCTTCCATACTTAATGGATTACCACCTATGTGGTAATTTGTGGGCACTTTGTTTTTCCCAAAGGGGATGACTATGCACTTTTTGGCATTTAGCTTTAGGCCATGGCTCTGGCACCAGTTATCCATCTCCGTGAGACCCTTTTGGAGGATGCTTGTATCAGTCGGCGAGTCGATTATGGCACCCAGTTTGCAGTCATCTGCGAACTTGGTCAGCCATAGTCCTCCCATGTTAGCCTGTACCTCAGAGAAATATATACCGAACAAGAGAGGTCCTAGGACTGAGCCTTGTGGGATACCACTTGTAACTGGTTTAGAGCCTGACATGGCACCTGCAATTCTGACCATGTGGGTTCTATCCCTGAGCCAGTTTGCAACCCATCTTGTGACATAGGGGTTGATATTTAAGCTGGTGAGCTTATTTATGACGCCCGAGTGCGGCGAGTGGGGTGTTGTGTCAAAGGCTTTTGCGAGGTCCAGGTAGGCTGTGTGGACTACCTTTCCTTCATCTATGGCCTTGGTGACTGTTTCAAAGAAGTCGACCAGGTTCAAGAGGCAAGAACTGCCCTTAACAAAGCCGAATTGGGTAGGATCCAGTGTTTGGAGGTTCCCAGTGTCTTTGTTTATGAGTTGTATGATGATATGCTCCATAGCTTTGCAGACCAGGCTAGTCAGGCTTATAGGGCAATAGTTTCCGGGGTCCGTTGTGGCATCACCTTTGTGGAGTGGGACCACTGTTGCTGTACGCCATTCCTTGGGTACATATCCTGTAGTAAGGCAGAGATTGAACAGTGACTTTATGTGAGGGTTCAGTTCTTCTTGGAGCTCATGTAAGACGCAGCCCGGGACACTGTCCGGTCCTATTGATGCTGTGTTTTTTGCTTTGGAGAGGGCAGCTCTCACCTGTGCATCTGTGATGTCAGGGAGGCTACACTCTGGGATAGACATTTGCTATTTTGGGGGAGAAGTTTTCACTGAACCTGTCTGCTAGGATGTTTGCAATGTTTGTGGGTTCAGTGTATTTTTTGTCATTTTGCACTAACTCAGGGCATATCTGGGAGTTGCCACCCAGGTTCCTGACATAACTAAAGAAGGCCTTGTGATTATCTTTAGTGTTTGTGCAATTTTTCTTTCGAAGCTGGCCTTAGATGATTTTGTGAAATTGTTTTTGTTCATTTTTCATTGTGTTTTATCTATCCATTTCTTCATTTCTTTACTGTAATGTGTTACTGGTATCCGGGCTCTTAAAATATTTCTATTTGATCGTCACAGTTAAGAGTTTACCTCATCTGACTCCAGAGCCGTTACATATATGATGACTCCAGGATTGAATCTCAGTGTCAGTTAATGTTATTATTCAAATATGTTTTCAAAAATGCTTTTTTTACTGTGTTCAGTAAACCCACTCTCTTGGTTCCCACTAATTTTTGTTTAGCTCGAAACAACGTCAGCTGCAGCAGTAGTTTTTAAAACCATCTCTCTGTGAACCTAAATGGAGAGGACCACATTTTTTAAGACTGTATTTTGGAGTACCTAAGTTACTGTGAAAGGTTGACCGTGGTTTACAGTTCATTTGATTTAGGTATTTAGTTCTGAGGCCAGGGCCATGTATAGTTTGAAAAACGAATGGTCACAAAATGAGCCATTTCATATGTTAATATCAAAAGTAAAGCCTTTCAGGTTTATGCAACTTGTGGAACAATCTACTCTTACTATTAAGGACTGTCAGATCATTCAGTAAATTTAGAACAGTTCTTGAGCTATTGGCCAGTGTGTCAGACAGTACAGCCAACAATAGAGCAAGAGATCTGAATCTACATTGGAATAAATAAAATCACCCAGCATCTTCCCTTGCTCTGTAATGTACTCCCCTTGAATGTCAAGCAGTGTGATTCCCTGTCTGTCTTCAAGCATAACTTAGACAATTGGATAGATACTCTAAAATACACTGTAGGACTTAAAAGCCTTGCCCTGCTTGAAAAGGTTGTTAGAGGCTTAGAATGATTATTGGCAAGGGACATGTTCTTGTCAAATAGCCTTAAATTTTCATATGATTCCTATGATAAATGCAAACTCAAAGAATGAGCATTCCCCATTATCTGTGTCTCTGTGTATACTTGCAGACTAGGTAGAATGTTCTTTCCTAGTACATCTGCTAATTATATTTTTCCGTTATGTAACTACATTTAGCAAAATTTTGGTTCCCTGCATTTGTACCATTGTCCTGTCCTTTGGGTGAAATATTCCAAAGTGGTACCATGCATGAGTCAGTAAAAGAATTACTATTTTTTTCTCTTTTTGTTGTACATGTAATTGTATTTTTATTGCTATGTCTTATTGCTCTATGCCAGACTAGTGTTATGTAGTTTACAGAGGAATCATTCAAATGCTGTTTAGCAAAACAATATTTTTTCATTTTTTGTGATTATTTCTTCAGCTGTTACTTTTCCTCTGTCAGAGATGTACTCCCAGGAATCCAGTACAAAATGGACCTGGCCTGACTGAACAGATCTGAGATATCAAAATCAGTACAACTTGTACACCTAGATCTAAAATACAGTGTGTACTTGTATAATGATTGAGCAAGTCACTTAACTAAGATAAAATCTCTTGGATTATTCAGGAAAAAATGGGCATTTGAAGGTAATAGCTGTTTAAAATGTACTGCATTTCAAGATTCCTTAAATCTGAGAGTAATCGATGTTCATTGTGTTACACTGCAGCAGTCATTACACTTGGGTTATCCTGCCGTCAGGAGGTCCCGCAGTCGACCAGAGTTCCAAAGTCTTGGTCAGGCATCAGTTGCTGTCGCTTCTTCCCTGACGTCAGTACACCAGGGGTATATAAGATGCATCCAACGCCATTTTCTTCAGTCTTTCTTGCCACGCGGTGCCCGAAGCAGAAGCAGTTTGCAAGTGCCGGTCGGCCGACTCCTGAGATTTTCATAGTCAAATTTCGGATCCGAAGTCTTCAATAAAGCTAAGTACCCCGTTGGAGAAACTTTTTTCTTGCCTCAGACCGATGTCAGAAAAAGTTAATAATTGTATTTCTTGTGGGAAGCAAATACCTCATAAGGACTTCCACTCCTACTGTATTCCATGCCTAGGCCCTGATCACGACGTCACTAGTTGTCGGTTTTGTGCTAGATTTAACAAACGCACTATAAAATGACGTTTTGATTTTGCTTTGCACTACTTTGGCCGAAGGTTCAATTATACTATGCTGTCGGATCAACAGACGACCACAATTCCAAAAAAATGCAAAGACAAGGATAAAGACAGGCATCCGAGGTCCAAAACCTACGACAAAATCTCTTCTAGGCCAGTCGCCCGTTCTCAGTGAGGTGCTTTCGCATCCCCTGACACCCGCTACCTCAGAGCCACAGGCCGCCTCTGACTCCCACGTGGAGACAACTAGGCCTCTAGAAACTCAAGGTATTGGGCCTATGGAAACTAATCCCTCAGATGGGTCCGGAGCCGCTGAGCAGGCATCGGCTTCTGAGGGTGTTTTCAGACCTTCACAACTTACCATTAAAGCAACAGCCAAGACAAAAGTACCATTAAAGACAAAGAAGCAAGTACAGCATTCTCCTGGACAGTCCTCCATGCCTAAGAAACAGATGCTTAAAATGGCTGAAGACCTCATTACTCTAATCAGGGGTTCCCATCCCCCTCCTGAGAAAAGGCCTAGGCAGGACACAGACTATGATTCCTCTGATCAGGTTTCCATTTCCTCTGATTCCTCTTCAGACCAGGGATACTCTCTACCCCCTATGAGGACTCTGATGCTGAAGAATCTATCCCTTCAGCCTCTCCTCCTGAGGATTATTCTTTTGGGGAAACTTTACATACCATGAGGGAGCATTTCCATTGGGAAAGTCAGGATTATTCAGAATCCAAGAAAAGGCTCAGGGATTTCCTTTTATTGCCTCAGCACAGGCCTCTGGTTATTCCACCTGTGCTAGATATTGTGGATGATGTATTCTCTGAATCCAGCTTATCTCCTGATTCTTTGCCCCCTGCACCAGCCAAACCAGATAGGTATTATAGAGTACCCATCTCACACAAGTTTCTTTATAAAAACCCTTCTGCTGATCCAGAAACTATTTCCCAGGGCCAAAAACGGGTTAAGGCTTCCATTGCAAAAAATCCAGTACCCTCGGACAGAGATTCCAGAGCTTTGGATAGATGAGGGAAGAAAGTTTACACTTCAGCAACTTTAGCAGTAAGGGCTTTAAATTGCCATTTTCACATGCTTAAGTACCAACAATATTTAATGGCTCAGTTAAAACAGAAAATGCTTGCAAGCTCAGAAGCTCCTGACTGTAAAGAAATGCAGGATTTATTGCATGCTGTTGAACAGGTGGGAAAACATACTCTCTGCAATGTGGTTTTGATTCTTTAGAGGCCTCTTGTAGAGCCGTAGTTACAGGTTCTGTGATTCAAAGACATGCTTGGTTAAAAGAACAGAGTTTACCTGATCATGTTAAGGCAAAATTATTGGATGCTCCTTTACAGCATGATACCTTGTTTGGTGTTAAGGCAGAAGAGGTGTTAAAGAAAATGGAGGATAAAGCTAAATCTATGCAAACAGTCAAGGATTTCTTACAGGTACAGCCACCTCGATTTAGCAGAAATTGGCCAACAAAGAATTGGTCCTTTCCAGTGTCAGACGTGGATCTTAATTGATGAGAAGGATAGGCCTTTGTCCAGCATCACAGTTAAGTATTGTAAAATCTGAGGAATCAAAACCACAGAGAGGCAGATACAGACGCCCAAGAGGCAAATCTCAACCCCAAGGCTCTAACAGACAACGACAGTGGGGCACCTCAACCCCAAAAGGAGGTGAGGACAAGTCTCAACCTTACAGGAAACAGTCCCAATGACTTCCCCTTCGTACGCCAAGCACTTCCCTTTTGGCAGCCCCCTTAGGGGGAAAACTAGCACTTTTTTCTCAAAACTGGCAAACAATCACCCAAGACAAATGGGTTCTGAATATTATGTCTCAAGGTTACAGGTAACACATTCATACTTTACCAAAGCTAAAAGGAATGCCAGACCTGCCACATAATCAATGGCAGAGGCACAAAAACAAATTTCAGCCCTCACGGACATGAGAGCTATTCAAAAAGTACCACAACAGGAACAAGGACAAGGATTTTACTCAAGACTATTCCTGGTCCCCAGAAAGGACAAGGCCTGGAGGCCCATACTAGACCTTTCAATTCTAAATACTTACCTGGATATTCCGAAATTCAAAATGTTGACATTACAGCAGCTTCTACCCAAGCTGGGCAAGAAGGCTTGGCTTGTTACTCTGGACCTCAAAGAGGCATACCTGCATGTCCCTATCAGACAAAATTGCAGAAGATACCTCAGATTCAAAGCTGGTACAATGCACTACCAATTCTCTGCACTGCCCTTTGGCTTATCTACTGCACCCAGGGTCTTTACAAAGTGCCTGGCACCAGTAATTGCATTTTGCAGACAAAAAGGAATTCAAATATATCCATACCTGGACGACTGCCTCATTCAAGCAGAGACAAAGGACATTCTTCTACAGCATCTGGCGTTTGTAAAAAGGTTGCTAATTTCTCTATGGTACACAGTAAACGAAAATAAGTCAAAACTAGTGCCTTCACAGCAGATTATATTCCTGGGTGCCAGCTTAAATACAACGGCCCAGATGACTTATCTCACACCAGACAAACAAGTTCAACTAATTCAATGTTTTCAATTACTGGCAAAAAAGTCCCATCTCCCTGCAAGAAAAATTCTGCAGGCCCTGGGATTCATGGCATCTTGCATACTACTACCATATGCCAGACTGCATATGAGGAAATTACAATGGTACCTAAAAAGTGTTTGGACTCAACACTCTCACAGTTTAGAAGCAGTAATACCAATGATTCCCTGCCTACAACAGGAGTTTCGATGGTGGGCACAGGCATGTCACCTAAACAATGGTCAGCCTTTTACCCTACCCACAGCCAGGCAGACTCTAACAACAGATGCTTCGGATTACGCCTGGGGAGCACACATGGTAGGAAAATGCATTCAGGGCAAGTGGACCACAGACCAAATGCATCTTCACATCAATCAAAAAGAGATGTTGGCTGTTCAAAATGCCCTAACAGCTTTCAAGGACCTTCTGCATCCAAGACCATTATTATTAAAGACAAACAACACCACAGTAATGTGGTACATAAACAAGCAAGGGGGCACTCATTCTTATCCCCTATGCAGGCAAGCCATGACCTTGTGGAACACAGCTCTAACGTATCAAGTTCATCTGAAAGCACAATTCCTGCCAGGAAAGAAAAATACTCTGGCAGACGATCTAAGCAGAAATATCATGGACCCTCACGAATGGAAATTGAATCCACAAATCTTCAGCATGGTAACGCAAAAATGGGGGTGCCAAGACATAGATCTTTTTGCCTTCCCACTGAATTGCCAACTACAAAAATTCTGCACAAGGACTTATCACACACAAGCATGGAAAGTGGATGCTCTCTCGTTCAGCTGAAAAAGCCTAAAAGTTTATGCCTTCCCACCACTGCCTCTCCTTTCAAAGATACTCCTAAAAGCCAGACAAGAAAAAACACAGATGATCCTGATTGCTCCAGACTGGCCACACCAGCACTGGTACCCAATCTTAAAGATCTTAGCTCAAGGCCCACCATGGATTTTGCCTCAAATTCCACACCTTCTGACTCAACAAAACAATCAGATCCTGCACGGTCAGCTCAAAACCCTAAACCTGGCTGCATGGCAGATTCATTAGTCAAACAGGCAACACCTCTCTCTAAAGCTGTTATGGATGTCATTTTGGAGGCCAGGAGGCCTAGCACCAGGAAAGCTTACTCAGAAAAATGGAAGAGATTCTAAAGCCTTGACCATCTTGTCCCAAACATTCCTCAGATTTTACAATACTTAACTGAGATGCTGGACAAAGGCCTATCCTTCTCATCAATTAAGATCCACGCCTCTGCCATTTCAGCACATTACAACACGGATCCTCCTTTATTCTCTTATCCCTTGCTAAAGCAGTACCTCAGAGGGGCTAAAAACATAAGACCTCCCAGGAGAGTACCAACACCAACTTGGGACCTCAATTTCATTTTGGAAAAACTGACCTTGCCACCTTTTGAGCCAGCCAATACAGCCGATCTAAAATTTTTATCATGGAAAACCGCTCTGCTCCTGACAGTAACTTCAGCACGAAGAGTCTCAGATCTACAGGCATTAATGGCAGTGGAACCTTTCATAATTTTTCATCAGGACAGAGTTTCTTTAAGGACAAACCCTACCTTTATGCCAAGGGCGGTTTCTAGTGTGGCTCTTAACCAAACTATCCATTTGCCAACTTTTTATCCAAACCCCCAGAATAAAGGGGAGAAACTTCTGCACTCTTTGGACATATACAGGCAGCTGCGCTTCTACTTGGACAAAACAAAAGCTTTCAGGAAAACTGAGCAACTGTTTGTAGCATATGCTGCAGGATCACAGGGCAAGGCTATCTCAAAGCAGACTACATCCAAATGGATAGGACACTGTATTCGTTACTGCTACACACAGCATGGAAAATCAGTCCCTAATAACATTAGGCCACATTCCACCAGGGCAACAGCCACTTCAACAGCCTTTCTCAGAGGAGTACCTACCAAGGAAATTTTGGAGGCTGCAACTTTGTGTTCAGTGCACACCTTTGCCAAGCATTACCACTTGCCTCTTTACTCTAAATCCAGAGCAGGATTTGCCACTGCAGTTCTACAAGGCCTCATAGCCAATCCTAGCTCTTTATAGACCAGCCACCCAACCTTAGCTTTGGGATTCTACCCAAGTGTAATGACTGCAGCAGTGTAACATGATGAACATAGTACAGTTTTGTACGGTTTACTATTGAAAATGCGAACGGCACTTGGGCGACAGTCGGATAGTCAAACGTATAAGGTCGTAAACAAGGATGTCGAAGACAAAATAATCAATCTAGGAACGGCTTTAACATGGGTCGAGGTAGGTGTTCAGTATTATTCCCTACTACAAACATCTTCCCTACCTCGACCCATGTTAAAACCGTTCCTAGATTGATTATTATGTCTTCGACATCCGTGTTTACGACCTTATACGTTCGACTATCCGACTGTCGCCCAAGTGCCGTTCGCATTTTCAATAGTAAACCGTTTTGTACCTACCATAAATGTAGATGTTCGAGTGTTCACACTGCTGCAGTCCAGGTTACCCTCCCTCCCTCCATCCCCTCTGTCCTAGCTGGACTTATCTATACCTTTCTATCCTATACAACCTTTGTGGTGTATTTGCTTGTAACTGAAGGTATTGTTTTTATTTTATATGCATATTTTTTATTAGCAGTATGTATTGCCTACCTACTTGGGGGCACCTGACATCTGGGGCAAGAAAAACTGAAGAAAATGGCATCTGATGCATCTTATATACCCCTGGCGCACTGACGTCAGGGAAGAAGCAACAGCAACCGACGCCGGACCAAGACTTTGGAACTCCGGCCGACTGCGGGACCGCCTGACGGCAGGATAACCCAAGTGTAATGACTGCAGCAGTGTGAACACTCGAACATCTACATTTATGGTAGGTAAAAAACTGTACTTTTCCATCCCTTTCAAGCATCATGATTTAGTTTAATGTTCAGGTCAGCTCAGCACCACAGCTGCCCAGACCTCCATTTCCTCCCCAATCCCATAGTGCTGTGCTGCTCTACTGTCTGCAGTTGTGAATTTCCATTTTTTCAGCAAGCAATTAGAGAGACTATGTTAGCCTTCACTTCTTAAAATAGTGTCATTTTGGTTTTAAAACTGTTCCGCTTTTGAGTTCCTCTTTCAAACATCAAATCCTTTTTTTTTTTTACTATATTCAGGTCAGACTTTCCTTTTTTCCTAGAAAGTTCTTATCAGTTTCTTAGCCAGTGCACTCCCTTTCCTCTTTTAGGTAATGGTTTTCCACGTCTTTTTAGATGCTCCACTGTTAGAATTTAGTTTTTAATGCAGCTTGGCAATGTTGATTCCATTTATTTAATTTTCTTTTATAGAACTAGTTATTTTTTTCGATAGGGTACTGTTTCAATAATTTTAGCTTTATCTATTATCAGTTTCTTTAGCATGAACCAACACTTGGGAGTTCAGAAAATGTAAGAAATGCACGTGCAAGCTTCCATCTAAAGGCATGCATGCTTTGTGTGGTATGATTTGGCCACATCATTTGGATCAGGTTTGAAAACTAGATAGCACTTGTGCCAGGCAATGTAACAGTTGCCTTTATGTACACTGACAACCACTTTAATTTTGAAACAGATGAATACGGTATGTGCGAGATGTAGTTACACAATGTCACTGGAGGCAAGACTCTTGCATACAGGTACAAAAAAATGCCAAACGAGTTGTCAGTAACGCACACAACGCTCACCGGATCTATATTAGAACATCGAAGTTTCAAAACTTCGAATGTTTTAATATCGACCCCTATTCATCGAAAGCTGAAAATATCTAAGCAACAGAAAACCAAATTTTTTCCTAGGGAAAGAATTTGGTTGTCCATTTCTGTTGCTTCGGTATTTTCAGCGCTGTGGTGGAAAGTTACGGGTCAGGTTCAGGTAAGTGTGTGATTGAGTGCGGGTTAGGTTAGTTAGGGTTAGGGTGCGGGTTAGGTATGTGTGCGATTATGTGGACATGAGGGTTAGGGCGGGTTAGGTGAGTTAGGGTTAGGGCGTGGGTTAGGTATGTATGTGATTGTGTGGACGTGAGGGTTAGGGCGGGTTAGGTGAGTTAGGGTTAGGGCGCGGGTCAGGTAAGTGTGCGATTGTGTATACGTGAGGGTTAGGGCGGGGTAGGTGAGTTAGGGTTAGTGCGTGGGTGAGATGAGTGTGCGATAGTGACGGACCTTATGGTTAGGGTTTGTGTTAAGGTAAGTGGATAGTTAGTGGTGTTTGTATAATTTAGTGTGGGTTAGGTGTAAGATTTCAGGTGTATGTGTGTGGATTGCTGTTTGTTTGGTGTGCTTGTGTTGTGTGTATATGTTTTGGAACAGCAAATTTTTTCCCTAGGAAAAAATTTGCTGTTCTGCATGTTCGATGTTTTCAGCTTTTGCTGAATAGGTGTCGATATTAGAACATTCGAAGTTTTGAAACTTCGATGTTCTAATATAGACCCCACTCACTGTCCTTACAAAGTACCAGACACATAGACCCACATAGGCTGAGGTGCTCACACATAACTTAATCAAAGGCCTGTCAGACACATTTCTCAGAAATTCTTCATGCACACAGACAGGACAACTCCCACCATAACACATAAAACCACATCTCATTATTTCTCAACTACCAAGCCCAGAAGGTGTTAACACCACACAACCCAATATTTTGGTCATAGGAGACCCCATTGTGAGACACACTGATGTCTCTATCACCAGACTGGATAAAGAGAAGGTTACAGTTAGTTGCTTGTTGGGGACAGCATTCGCCAGGTAATATAAACACTCAGGTCACTAAACCCCAAGTACCAGTATGACTCAGTCGTAGTCCTTGTTAGGCATACCTTCCAGGTCTACATGAAGATAGACATGATTGAGCTCTTAGAATATGTGTCACAGGCATGTATGAGCCTAGTATTGAGCAGAATTCTAACGTCCCCAAGGATGATGCCACAATACCAGCAGAAAATAAGTGGCTTAGCTACTGGTATCATTCCAGAGGGCTCCAATATTTGTCATCCTTGGAGAACATGATAGATGGGCCATGCTGCTTTGCCAGGAATGGCTTCCACCTGTCACCAGTAGTCTTCCGGATGTTGGCCAAAACCTTATCCACCCCCTATAGTGCCTTTTTAGGCATCGCCAAACAAACAGACCTTTTAGCATAGCAAAATTTACTCAGCTTAAAGGTATTACTGCTCAGTGGTAGGAGTTTCAACAAGAAACTACACTCTCTGGAAGTACTCCTCCCTCTGGATAATGCTGACATCTGTGCAGTTACCGAAACAGGTTTCAAAGCCATGGAAAGCACCACAGCAGTGCATGGCTATAATACCTTTCATACGTTCTGATCCTCCACTGCACAACTGCACATGAAAAGGCAAAAGGTGGATGTGTATCCATCTGCATAAAGGGTATGCACACCTCAAGATCAAACAATATGACATGCTTAAGCTACTCTATGACCAACTAACCACAGAAAAATGCATTGCCATATCCTTGCTAGCTATAGGTCCTCACCATGAACCAGGAAACCCATACATTATACCTGAATTTGCTAGAATTACTTACCATTCAGTCCAATACAATACTCGTGGGTGATTTCAACTACCTGTCCATTAACTGGAAAGTATACATGACCACCAGCATGCAGGGTCAAAGATTTCTAGATGTTGTTAATGCAAATGCCTTGGAGCAGCTAGTCTGCACTCCCACAAGGGGTGCAGATACCCTAGACCTGGTACTCACAAATGTGGTAGAGGATTGCATCCCCCCCCGAACCCCCAAGTGCAATGTTCTCACTGGTTAGATCAGATCACAAAGCAGCCTAACTTGAAATAAATATAAAACTAGAACCTCCATGTAACCCCAAAACCCTTAAGCACTTTTCTAAGGAAAAGTACCTCCTGTTAAGTGACTGCGTAGCTAGTTTCCAAGCTCCCCCAAACCCAGAAGGCTATGTAGAGGTGTACACAAAAGCCCTGTACGACTATGTAAACAACTGCATAGAAACAGCACTACCAGACCAAATAAGCCTAGAACAAACGGCCAAAACAAGCCAACCTGGTGGACCCTTGGTATAAACAGGTTGTACAACAAAAGAAAGAAAATCCTGTCAAGAAGTAAGAGAGTGTGTGCACAGCAGAGTTTAACTCATTCATTAATCTAAACAAGCAAATCAGGAGACTAGTCACATCTTCAGAAGTAAATTTTGAAACAAAAATAGCTAAAGATAACCATAAAGCATTTTTCAGTTATGTCAGCAATCTTAAGGGCAGCACACAACAATGCACAGAATTAGTTGTAGATGGCATCACCTACACTCAGCCAAAAGATGTAGCCATTCTGCTGGCCAATAAAATTAATCTCAAATCCCCCCCCCCCCCCCACAAAAAAAGAAAAGTACCCTCCACCATTCAGGTCACCATTGCACTTTCTAAAGCTAAAACCATGGCTTCATTGGATCCTAACAATATCCCAGGATGCCTCATAAAACAGGACCTGTCAGGCCCACTAGGATCTCTATTTAACTACAGCTTCTAGACTGGCTTTGTCATTGTGGAGTGGAGGACAGTAACAGTCATCCCCGTGCCTGAAGGGGGACCATCAACATTCTCCAGGAAATTACAGAGCCATACATTTGACTAGCCTTAGTTGCAAGGCCATGGAAAGAATAGTCATGAACCTGATAAATAACAATATAGGAAACCTCCAAACATTGGAGCCAACCCAATTCAGCTTTGTCAGGGTCAGATCATGCCTGCTCAGTCTGGTGGAGTACTTTGAGAAAATCACTAGGGCCATTGATTAGGGTAAAACAGTGCATACTGCTTACCTTGACCTGGCTAAGGCATTTGACGCACTTCCCCACTTGAGTATTAACAGGGTGTAAATCCCAATTAATTTATTTGGACTGCAGGTTAGAGATTGCCTTCCCTATCAAAGATTGATATCAGAGTATAGGCAAAGAGAAAGAAATAGGGGGCTCGTGAATGAAAGACCAGCACTGGTAGAATCTTTAATAGACTCTAGAACAGAAGCTGCCATTAAAAAAAGAATAATTTAGTAAAGCATATAAAAGATTGCATGATATTTATAAGAATCAATTGGAGGAGCTTAAGAAGGATTGGGAAGAGAGATTGGATAAGCAATTCACAAAGAAACAATGGGGGGGGGATATATGTATATCTCCCAAATATGCAACAAAGTCTAGAAGATTTAGGATATTTGCCTGGAGTGTTTACATAGGTATTTTTATACCCCAAGTAGACAACAAATAATTTTTCCTCAGGTGGATGGCAAATGTTAGAGGTGTGATGGGCAAAAAAGAGGTAGCTGGGAACATATTTTTTTGGAAGTGTGATGCGCTGATAGACTTTTGGGATTCCCTTCATATAGACATTAATTATGGTGACTGCCAAAAAAAGCAATTACTAGAAAGTGGAAATCAAAGTCTAGACCAACTTTACTAGAACTAGAGCATATAGTAACAGAGAGAAAACAACTGAAATTGGTATCTTTAGAAAAGGGGAGGGGTAAACTACATGGGAAAAAATGGGAATTGTGAGAACAATATATGTGAGCAAGAACGAAGTTTAAGAGGCAAGATTTGAATGAGCTATATAATGCTTAACTGACAATGACTGGATGGTTTATAAGTAATGTATAATGTTTGCAACTACAGTTGTTTCAGTGGTGTCTGTGATGTAAACTGTTTGCCTTTGTCATATGTGTAAATGCAATAAAGATGTTTGAAAAAAAAATAATCAAGTACAGTGCAGCTTTTGGCATGTACATGACCAGGCAATTGCAACAACTGAAGTGGCCTCAGAGGTTCCTTACAAAAAAAAAATGCAGGGTGTAAACAACATTTCCTATGCAAACAGATTATCTCACTACTCTTGTCTCTTACTGACTGTTAAGGGGTGATCTATGCTGTGCCTACAAGGCACTCACAAATCCAGCCCTGATGGAACTGTCACATGTTCACAAAACAAACTGTACTAGGGTCACCCACTCTAGGGATCTAAACGTGGTCTATGACTTGAAGAAAACTGATGTTTGTCTCGGAGATTACCCCTTCTCTGGAACAGGCTTTCTGTTCACATAAAGCAGAGCCCTTCCCTGACCCTCTTCAAACACAGTTTGGATCAATGGATGGAGAATTATAAATTCACTCCTGGGGTGGCACCATGTCCCTTATAGATAAGGGTAGCCCGTAAAATGCTCAGAGGCATAGGCACACACCTAAGCCATCCTCTAGCCCTTAGGGATTGATTATTGGGTAAAATTGGGTAAAATTCAGGTAATAATGGCTAGGCTTGTAAGGGCTCTTAAGCAGTTTGCCTAGTAATCTCCTGTGAACCTATGAAAAGACAAGAAGTATAGAAATGAGTTAGTTCTTAAAGAACTGTTACCCATAGAAGAGTAAGATGAGGGCCATCCCTCTTGTCTGAAATTGCAGAAATCCAAGAAATTTCCAGGAGAGGAAGAAACATTCAAGCAAGAGTCGGCCTTCCAAAGAGACTACCTTGGATCTTTAAAATGCCTGAGAAAGAAGGAAAGAGAACCCTCTTCTGCAGTAGTCGATGCCTCTAGGACAATTAGGCAGGAAGAAGGTGTGAATCCTCTTTATTTACTATTGGAGTTGCCAAGCTTTTTCTGTCCTTTGTAGGCAGAGACTTAGGATAGTCACTCTTCCTTAGGAACAGATTTGGGAAGAAGTACCTTCCCTAGGCATCTTTATTGCCAAGTCACTCTTCCTTAGAATCAGATCTGGGAAGAAGTACCTTCCCTAGGCATCTTTATTGCCAAGTCTGCAGTGTTTACTGTATTCAAATCTTCACAAAATGTTAGTCGTCATCAGCCCCTTTCCCCCCCATTTTCTTTATAGGTTGGGGTGTCATGTCATGCCAACTGTCACAATCTCTTTCGATTCAGTTTCACTGTCCTACTTTCTTCGACTGTCATGCCTGACTGTCACAGGTCTTCTCTCACAGTTTTGCATTTCATTCCCCTAGCATTTTCTGGAGATCTTGTTCAAAGTCTGCCTGTAATGCCACATCATCTGCATATAGCAACTTTGTTGATCTGTCCCCTGCTACCTGTTTGCTAAAGTAGTCCATCACCAGTATGAACAGCAACAGGCTCAGAGCTAAACCCTGATGCCCTCCCACTCCCACTGAGGACCCCTTTGTGAGACCAGACATTGTTTGTACTTGTGTCATTGGGTCCTTGTACATAAACTGCATTAATTCTACCAATGTTTCTGGGACTTCAGACCATCACAAGACTGTCAAAATCACCTTTCTAGGAACCTTGTCATATGCTTTTTCTAAGTCTAAGAATGCCCAGTTGGACTCCTTCCTCATCACTAGCTTCCTCTTATATGTCTGTCTCACTGCAAATATTGGGTTGGTTGTGCTACATCCTGCTCTAATTCCAAACTGCTCATTTCACTTCTTACTTGCTACTACTGTGCAGATTTGTTTTGGTCACCCTCTCCAGAACATTCATGCAGTGTGACAGGAGTTTTATACCTCCATGCTGTTCACAATTTCTCTCCACACTGCTATGAGTATCCTCATGAGCCATTTCTCCCTTAACTCACCCAACATCTTCATTGTATCTGCTATGGCCTCATCTGAGCCTGCTGCTTTCCCTGACTTCATTTTCTTTAGTGTTCTTATTTCTTCTATGGCGGGCTCCTTCTCTTCTTTCATTGTTGGCCGTGTTTGAGGCAGTACAGCTTCTGTGAGGTTTACTGCTGCTGGAAGTACTCCTTTCATCTACCTTTGATGTCTTATGGACTGGTGAGCAGGTTGTTAATGTTGGCATCCCTTATGAAAGGTGTCTGATGACTATCTTCTTTATCTTTCACTCTCTGCCTTGTAACCCGATAGTTTATTTGTGCCATCTTCTGAGTAACTTTTCAAATGCTGGTGGAGTGCCTTAGATGCATGTTTATTTGGTAGTGCAACTGTTAGCCTCTTTGTTAGCCAACCAGTGTTCCTTCTTAGTCTGGTCCATCTTTTCTTTCTCCCACTTTTTACTGCACTCCTTTCTTTTGATGACTTCTTGAATTTCTGCATTCCACCACCAGCTTTCCTTATGTACCTTACTTCCATATCTAGCCTATAGTCCACATATATGCTGTTTTGAGTCATTGCCATTCTTCTTCAGCTCTACGTATTTCATCTCCTTACTGAGGTGCTAAAGCTCTGAGTATTTCCTTGAACTTTAGTATTTGTCTCCAGTTTGCTTCCAAGGCTTCAACGTAGTCTGTGTTGACTTTAGAGCTTTCTCTAACCACTGCTTGTAGCTGATTGTAGCAACCAGTGTTTTATGTTATATGCCAGTTGTTTCACTGTGGATGACTTTGCAATTGCGGATTCTACCCCATTTCCCTTTTCTTACTAGGATGAAGTCTACCTGAGTTGCATGTTGGCCAGTCTTATATGTGATCTTGTGGCTTTCTTTCTTGCTGAACCAGGTGTTGGCTGCCATCAAGATATTTGCTGGACAGAAGTCTAGTATAGTCTGTCCTTTTTATTCCTGATCCCTTACCCATGTGGACACAGGCAGTTCTCCTATCGTGTTCTGTCTGTCCCAATATGTCCATTCAGATCACCCATTATCAACACCAGTTAATGTTGTCCTTTCTCAAGTAGGCAGTGCAACTGCTGCCTGAATGCACTTATTTCTTCACTACCACAGCCCTGCTGTGGGGCATAGGCAGAGTACTATGAATACTAGTCTGACTGCAGTTAAGTCTGTCACTAATTCTGATGACACCCCCCCCCCCCACACTGTCTTCTCAAGCCTCTCTCTCACCACAGTTCCCAGACCATTTCTAGTCTGTCCTCCTCTTGAGTAGTAGACTCTGGATCCCAAGCCAAGTGGCTTTGCTGCACTGCCCTTCCACCTTTTTTTATTAATCCACAGGATGTCCAGCTTCCTCCTTACCATCATGTCATCCACTTCCAAGATCAGTGCTGTCAATGAACCTACGTTGAGAGTAGCAATCCTTTGTTCAAGTTTGTCAGGTTGATTGATTGGTTTTATGGCCAGCTTTCACTTAACTCCTCTATCCCAGGCCCAAGCTGGGCAGCTGAACACCAACAATCCATTAGCTTATTGACCCAGGACTGCTGGTCTTTATGGTAGACACATACTGGCTAATAGGGACACACAGACCTCTCCCACCATTAGCATGGGTCTGTGCCGTAGGTCAGAGTAGGATGGGTCCTCAGCCCACTTGCCAGCAAATAACTTTGCCATTTTTTGGCAACATTCGTCAACACAACCAAATCTTCTAGAGCCAATTTTTACACTGTTGAATGGCTAGCCCTGACACAGCACAGTGCACTATCTCTGATCCATGTTCTCCTATCTAGAGGATCTGTGCAGCACAGTTGATGCCCAAAGCAGTTGGGCTTTATAATTCTTCCCTGATAGGCACCATCTGCAGTCTGTACTGCTGCCCGCAACTCCATTCTTGGGTGAGTTTGAGGAGGAAACACTCAGCATGTTTTTTGTGAGGTCAAAGGAATCTCACAGAGACACAATGAGAACAGGCAAACTCCATACAGGCATTGACCGAAGGTCAGGATTGAACCTTATGCATAGGAGAGAGAGACCTTAACTATTATGCCAACTGTGTCACAAAAGCCAAAGTGTTTCTGTGAATTTCATCTACAGTGTAATGATTGCAGCTTTAATTTGGTTGCAGATTCTTACAGTTCTTCTCACTTTCCAATCTATGTTATTGGTGGATGGGAACCTATTTTCAGTGCCACTTTATCATCTTCCTCTTCATATGCAGGTCTCTGTGTTGACTGTGCAAAGGATGCATTCTTCCTGGCATGCTTCATTGTTGACTCTGATTGTAACCTCAGTGTTGATGATTATTTTAGGTCCAAAAAATTTTTCTTCCTTCTCTACTTGCATTGCTCATGCCATTAGTGGCAACATTGTTTCTGGTGGCTTACAGTTTCAGGCGTGAAAATGGCATTAGTATTGATGTCCTCACCACTGTTCCATGCCTCTGTATTATTGTCATTGGAGTTTTAATCATTAAAGAGACTGAAGTATATGTCAGCCTCATATAACTTCTTAACATCGGTGAGGCTTTTGCCATCAGAGATTGTGTTAATGGAGTGTCCTTACTTGTCCGTCCAGTAAATAATGAAATTATGTTGATGATTACCTTCCTGTTTATGTTGCATCCGGAGATGTTGGGAACCTTTGGAACCCCTCAGTGTGCTGCTGTCTACCCAAGGCTTGTCTTTGTCTGTGTTTAAGGCTTCTATTTCTCTCAATCAGGACAGAGGCTCTGATGATTAGTGGTAGGAATTTCCACACAAGCTTGGCTCTAATTTGCTTTTGTTCTCCTCCTTGGAGTCTCACCCACGTAGGGTAAATGGTAAGCTTAAGTGGAGACTCATTGATTCCCAGGATATCAAATTACAAACATTAAGTTCTGGTGTGGAACAGGTTCCCTTGTTTCTCCCCTGCCTCCCAGATGACTTAAAATTCAGGAAGGTCTTAAAACTTGTGAGTAAATAGGGGAGGATGGTCCCACGTGTCCCTTTCATCTGTCAGTAAGATCCTGCAGGAGGCTTGTGGGCATCTCCGTCATCTTCTTATTTGGTGACTACAACTGACAAAGATGGTGGAGCTTGTGCAGCAGGCCTAGGAAGACCTTGATTTGGTACTTCCAGTACCTAGGAGGTCGAACAAGATCCTGAGGCTACACAAGGAGTGGGATGCATTCTTAAGAACTGCTGTTACTAAGTCCATAGTTGCTACAGTTTTCTTCAAGATGGAGTTCACAGCCCAGATAGTTCACCTACCCAGTAAGTAGTTCAAAGCTCTGGACAGTTTTGGGAGCTGGTGGTTGCAGTCTGTTTTCCAGAAAGGTGTTTAGCTACTTCCCCCACATGCTTTGATTTTAGCCAGATCTTGCAAAAAACTTGGGCAAGGCCCTGGGCGCATTGCCAAAGAAGAATGAAAAAAGGAGCAAATTGATTTCCCAAGCTGCAACAGTTTGTAAAATATCTAATCTTACCACACACTTGGCACACCATACCATGGAAAGCACTGCAAAAAACGGCAGATGCGGGTTACTATTTGTCATCACACCTTGCACTGCCACATTGATTTCAGCAAGAACTTCCCAGGCATCTTTGCTGAACACACTGTTAAAAAACTTAATCTGTTCAACCTATAAGCGAGGGAGGACCTCAAGAAGAGTGAACGGGATGGTAAAACCTTGTTTGCTATTAAAATCCAAACTAGATGCCGCAACAACTGTATTCTGGGAATAAGAAAAGGTAGCAAACCGCTGTGGTTCAAATGAGGCCAGCATCAACAACAACAAAAGAATTACCAGCAGTCAGAAAAAACTCCAGAGAGATGGTGATTCTTCTGGAATAGGTGCCCCTTTAGAAGTTGGAATTGTTAGCAAAACCAGGTTGTGGTGGTTCCTTCTGGAAGGTGTAAAAACAACAGCAGCCATGAGAACTTGCTTGATTGTTCAACTCTGTAGGAATTGCTTGTCCATCCATCATGATGGACATATAGATAAGAGGCATTAGTTCCAGATGCTAAAAAATTATTTTCCTTCTCCCACCCTTTCTGCTGTTTCTTCCTCTTCCTGACATCACGAAATTGTGATTTGTGACATTGTCAAAAGAGGGTGCAGTGAGGTAGCAAATCTACTACCAAAAGAAGCATTCATAAGGTCCCACCAAGAAAGAGTGGGTCCACCTACTACTCGTGTACCCATCAACCCTAGATCAAAGTGGCTTAAAAATTAATTTGTTCCCAGGACAATATTCTGGATAATAATGATGCTGACAGTTCTTCATTCTCTTGCCACAGGAGATTGTATGTGCTCACTCTACCTGCTTCTTACCTGCACTTGAAAATAGTAAGGGAGTTAAGAATGCTCTTACTGTAATTCTTACCTGCACTTAAAAATAGTAAGGGAGTCAGTAATGTTCTTACTGTAAATAGAAGCCAGCTGCTTTCAGTTTGAGGCCCTCCATGTTTAGTGGACAGACCCAGTTGTTGTCATCTTATTCCTTATGAGCGGTCTCTCAATCCAGCTGTCTGAAACTCTTCAGATATTTTGTGGGAGGTCTTGCTATGACCTTTTTTTGCATCTCCAGCCAGTGGCAAATGTAGCATAAACTTTTTATTGTGGTAGACAGCTCAATGAAGCACTAGTCTAAAGGTATTCTTCTGTACGTCTTCCCTTCCTTTTCTCCAGTCACCTAAATTCATACAGAGTGTGACTCTGCACAAATCCAAATTCATTCTAATAGCGTCATTTAGGTCACTGCAAGAATAGCTCCCCTGTTGTGGTTTCATCTTCTGGAGATCTCTACAACTGCAGGTTTCCAGAAACCTCCTGTCTCACCTTCTTCCTTGCCTCACCAGGACATTCTCTCTGTTTGCCTGTCCGCATGCGTCTTCCACTTCCACTGATGGCCATGTATGTTGTACCCTGCAAAAGTTGTGTGAATTATTTCCTTTGCCCAGAGGCATAGGCATAGTACAGGGAAAGATGTACTAGTACAAATGTAGATGGTTAAAAGTGCGGTATTCCAAGACTGTACATTATTTTTCTGCCTGTATGTGTTGTGTTAGATTATCTGTCTCCCATTTTTGATGAGGATTCTGTTGCAGTTTGATGAAAGTTCATTTGTCTAATATATCTAATTTTCTTTGGGAGGGGCACAAGAGAACTCTTCAGCATCACTCAAAGCTTTGTAAGCCTTTTTCTTAAAGGAGCTTTTCAACTTTGACTTCACTTAAGGATCCTGTTCCTCCTTTAGATCAAACATCATGTTAGAAAAACTCACTTTGGTTCCATTTGAACCAACTTGTAATGCAGATTTTACATTCTTGGCATGGGAAACGTATCTTTTTTGGTGGCTGCTGTTGTGACTAAAAGGATTTCTGACATCAAAGCATTCTGCATAAAAGCTGATCTGAAGTAGTTTACTTCATTTGTTCTTCAACCTGTGGGTCCTCGGATCCACATCGGATCCAACATGGCCGCATTTTCCAGCTACGGTTCTGAGCTTCATGCTTCTCCCCTTCCCATAATGCCCCCCTGTCTCCCTTCAGATCTCGATTACCCCCTGTGAGGAAGCACTGTGATCTGTTCCATTGAGTTAGTGGTGTTTTTGAACAGTAATTAGTTACCTTTTTTGGCTTTTTTTATCTCTGTCTTGTACTTCTAAACTTGATATCCTTTCTCAGGGTTCTCCGTAGCGAAGTTCTTGTAGGCTTTAACATCTTTCCTCCTCTCTTCTCTTTCCAAGTGGTGTGTGTGTGTGTGTGTGTGTGTGTGTGTGTGTGTGTGTGTGTGTGTGTGTGTGTGTGTGTGTGTGTGTGTGTGTGTGTGTCGGCTGAGGCATGGTGGATGCCCCGAAGCCAGGCTTCAAAAGGTGCACAGAGTGTGGCCATAAGCTTTTCCCTGGCGGATGGCCACACTCTGTGCGTGGTTTGTTTGGGGGTGGCTCACCCCCAGTCCCCTGTCCTATTTGCACTGAGTTTAATACCAGAGCACATAAGGACAGGTGGGACAAACTGATTGTTAAGGGCCTGTTGCCTTCCTCTGCTGGGACTGAGGTCCCATATTCCCCTACTAAGAAAGCAGTGGCTGCTGCTTCATCTTCCCCTTCCATGGCCTTTGGGACTCATCCTCCCACCAAGAGGCCCAGGGAAGGGGATAAAGCCAAGAAGGACTGGCCTCGCAAGCACTCCCCTGACCACTTGTCAGAGGCCACGCCGAAGGTTAAGCCTGTTTCCAGGCCAGTGACATCTCTGCTCAGGTCCCATAGGTTCTCCACTGAGCCCGAGGTACAGGTTAGCCAGTCGCCCCCTAGGCCCTCTCGCCACCAACTTTCCTGGCCACTTCGGCAGTGTCCTCCCACTCTACACGGAGCCTATCTGAAGCGGAGATGGACAAGATGGTGTGGAGGTTTATCTGCACTAAAATCCAGATGGGAGTCTTGCCAGGTTCTTCTCCCATCAGAGCAGGTGCCTTCCAGCCAGTGTTTAGACTTATCACTCCTCCAATCCGACCTGCAGTTTCGGAATTGTTGGATCCGAGGACGGTCAGAGTTGAGGGGTTGGCGAAGATGGTACCCTGTACCTCAATGCCGGCCAGTGCCTTGAGTGTATCGGATCCCAGCTTTCGGAGCCATAGCCTCGGGGTCAGATCTGAGGGAGTGCTCTCTGCTCCGAGCTTGTCGGAGAGAAACATTTCCCTCGGCGTCTCAGCCCCTAGAGGCTTTGCTCTGACTTCTCGGTCAGATCAGTGGGGAGCGGCTTCCGCTAGTTCAGCCAGGAGGTCCGTTCCCCCTCAGCATTCGACGTGGTAGAGAGGGTTCTCGCAGGGTTGAGGCCTCTGACCATTTTGTCTTCAGAGTCTGTCCATACCCCCCCTGGCCTTGAGTACAGGTCTGACTATCTTGCCCTCCCAGGGACAGCCCATAGGCTTAGTGCCCCAGGACGTTCCGGCCTTGGAACAACCCGCTTGCGAGACTTCCACAGATAGTCCCCCTGAGGAGCCCCCCCGCAAGCATACGTGTAAAAGGTTCATAGGTAGGTACTAGGCTATCTGACCGAAGGCATTTATAAGCCTAGCCAGAATGTGTTGGCTTTCGCCACACCCATAGATTAGTTCCCTGTGCCTCTGTCCAGCAGAGCCACTGAAATGATCCCCGGGGTAAACTTTCTGTTTCCCATCCACTCGTCAAGGTTTCTTTTGAAGAGTGTTAGCGAGGAGCTCTGCCTAATGTAGATTGGGATCTTGTTCCAAAGCATGGGAAGTTTCTGGGACAGGAATCTATCCCTCCAGCACATCCTATTTATTGTTGTGCTGAGGTTTAGATCCCTAGAGCATGTGGCTCGAGGGGATAAGGTTTTCTTTAGGTGGAGCATGTCCATCAATTCTGGGTTGGACATGGCTTGTATGTCAGGCAGAGATCACCTCTGAGTAGGCCGTATGCAACTGAGTACAGCTGAAGTTTCTTCAGTCGAGCTGCATAGGGCATCTGTTTGTGGCCAGTTTTCCTCTTGGTGAGGTACTTCTGTGGTCTTTCCAGCTGTTGCAGGTGTCTTGTAAGGTACATCCCAAATGGGGCGTTGTACTCTATGATGGGTCTGATGAGTGATGAGTAGAGGGGCACAATGACCTCTTTTGATCTGGATGTGAACCCTTTTGTGATTAGGTGGGCCACGGAGAAGGATTTTCTAACCACTTTGGCAATGTGATTATCAAAGGTGAGATTACTATCTACTTGGGTCCCCAGATCCCTTATTACGTCTTCCATATTTAGGGGACTACTACCTATGCGGTAGTTTGAGGAGACTTTGTTTTTTTTGAAAGGGGATGACTATGCACTTTTTGGCATTTAGCTTGAGGTCATGATTTTGACACCAGGTATCCGTCTCAGTGAGACCCTTTTGGAGGATGTGTGTGTCAGCCGGAGAGTCAATTATAGCCTTAGTTTGCAGTCGTCTGCGAACTTGGTCAGCCATAGTCCTCCTGTGCTTGCCTGTACCTCTGAGAAGTATATGCTGAACAGGAGGGGTCCTAGGACTGAGCCCTGGGGAACACCACTTGTAACCGGTTTAGAGTCGGACCTAGCTCCCGCAACTCTCGCCATGTGGGTTCTGTCCGTGAGCCAGTTGGCAACCCATCTTGTGATGTAGGAGTTTATGTTCAGGCTGGTGAGCTTGTCTTTAATACCAGAATGGGGAATGGTGTTGAAGGCATTAGCAAGGTCTAGGTAGGCTGTGTGTACCACCTTTCCCTTGTCTATAGCCTTGGTAACTGTCTCAAAGAAGTCCACCAGGTTTAGGAAGCATGATCTGCCCTTAACAAAGCCTAACTGGGTAGGGCCCAGTGTTTGGAGGTTCCCAATGTCTCTGTTAATGAGTTCCATGATGATGTGCTCCATAGCCTTGCAGACCAAGCTAGTCAGGCTTATACGGCGATAGTTCCCAGGGTCTGTTGTGGCTCCACCTTTGTGGAGCGGAATAACCGTTGATGTGCACCACTCTATAGACTGTGGAGAGGCTGAGTTTGAACAGTGTGTTTAGGTGAGGGGTTAGTTCGTCTTTGAGCCCATGTAGGACGCAGCATGGAACACCGTCCGGTCCCATTGATGCTGTGTTTTTGGCTTTGGAGAGGGTTGTTTTAACCTGAGTGTCTGTGATTTCAGGGACTCTATATTCTTCTGGTATGGTTATGGGCCCTTTTGGTGGTGAGAGGGGCGTGAAGTTTGCGCTGAACCTGTCTGCCAGGATGTTGGCAATATTGGTTGGTTTAGTGTATTTTGTGCCATTCTGCACTATAACCGAGCAGATCTGAGCATTGCCACTTAGATTCTTGACATAACTAAAGAATGCCTTGTGGTTATCTTTGGAGTCCTTGGCAATTTTTTTTTTCAAAGCTTGCCTTGGATGATTTTATGAGGGATCGTAGTTTCTTGATACTGATCAGGGATGTCTTCCCTTCTTAGGATTTTACTCTTTTCTGTACTAGTTTTCTCCTTTTATTGTATAGCTTGTTTATGGCAGGAGTCCATCAGACTGGTTTCCTTTTCTTGGAGGAGTGGGTCTTGGTTTTGCTTGGGATGGCACGATCCATACATTCTTGTAGATGCCCATAGAATACATTAGTAAAGGCTTTTGCAGCTTGGACAGTGTTATCCTTCAGCATGGGGGGGCTTTGAAACTTTCCACCTCGGTCTTAAGTAACGTGAAGTTTGCTTGTGAAAAGTTTTTCACTGTGGTTTTCTTGTCCAGGGTAGGGGCAGAATGTGGATATCCAAAGTGATTTGTTTATGGTCATCTCTAACCAGCGAGGGGTTGACCTCTGGTGTGGGACACCGGGCGCCCATGTTGGTGATGACCAGGTCCAATATGTTGTCCCTCTGGTGGGAGTGTTGACCAGTTGAACCAGGGCGTTTGAGTTTATAAATTCTAGGAAATGTTGGGCAAGGGAGTTATTACTTGAGTAGTTCTCCCAGTTAGTGTTTGGGTAATTGAAATCACTCAATATTAGGGTGTTTGGTAGGACCTTTATGTTTCCCAGTGTTTCCAGAATCACGGAATGGGGTCCTGGGACATGGTGGGTGATCTGTAGCAAGTTACAATTTGAATTGCAGTTTTGCCCGTTGTTAGTTGCACGTGGATGGTCTCTGAAGCATCGTGGTGTGCCACTAACTGGGAGGTGTGGGTATCCTTGATGAATATGGATACGCCCCCGCCTTTTGTATTTCAGTTTGAGTTCTGTGGCTGAAATGTGTGGTATGAGTTGTAGCCTGGTAGTGCTGGGGTGCTCTCTGGAGCCTTAAACCAGGTTTCTGTTATTGCACATATATCGATTTTCTCCATACTGAGGAGTGCCTCGAGTGCGTGCCTTTTGAGGTTTAGACTTCTGGCATTGAGTAGCATTACCCTCAGTTTTTTGTTACGTGTGCTATTTACGAAGGTGGGAATAACCGTTGATGTGCACCACTCTATGGGTACGTAGACTGTGGAGAGGCTGAGATTGAACAGTGTGTTTAGGTGAGGGGTTAGTTCTGTGGCTGAAATGTATGGTATGAGTTGTAGCCTGGTAGTACTGGGGTGCTCTCTGGAGCCTTAAACCAGGTTTCTGTTATTGCCCATATATCGATTTTCTCCATACTGAGGAGTGCCTCGAGTGCGTGCCTTTTGAGGTTTAGACTTCTGGCATTGAGTAGCATTACCCTCAGTTTTTTGTTACGTGTGCTATTTACGGAGGTGGGTTTGTCTTTTGAGCCTTGCCTAAAAAAGGCACTATGGGGGTGGCAAGAGTCTTGGCCAGTATTCGAAAGCCTAAGGGTGACAGGTGCAGGCTGTCTCTAGTGAAGCAGTGTGGCTTGTCGAGCATGTCATCCCAGGCAGACACTGGATCCCCTAAGAATGACACCGGAAACTTAGCCATTTGTTGAAATCAAGAATATTTTCTTTATAACGTGGTATCATTCTTGGTGAGGGCAGGATGCTACTCAGGGTCAGGGTCATACCGGCCTGGGCTACGTGATCAGAGAGCTCTTCCATGTCTCTTTTCATGTAGTCCAGGGAGGTACGGCTCAGGTCATTCACACCAACATGGACAGTGACAGAGTCATATTTGTACTTGTTCTGGAGTGACCTGAGTGCTTGTGTTATGTGGCGGATCCTGGCACCCGACAGCAGCTAACAGTAATCTTCTCCTTATTCAACCTAGTGAGTGGGACGTCAGTGTGTCTGACTATAGAGTCACCTGTTACTAGTATGTTGGGTATGTTATTTTGCCTTAAGGGCTGTGATTGCATGGCACACTGGTTTTGTAAAGTATGTGTTCATGGTTTGTGTTGGGGGGTGGAGGTTGCTTGGATGTTTGCTTTGGAGATCTCTGTTGGTTTTGCAGATTTTTTTTTAGAGCCTCCAAGTATGTTTTCATGCATTTATGTGTGTTTCTTGCCGGAGCTGGTTTAATGGGTCTATGTGTGACTGGTGGTGTGATGCAAGTATTTCTCTTTTCCTTTTGACTATCTGATCCAGTCTTGGGTTGAGAGAGCTTAGCCTCCAGTTTGGCTGTGTAATTCCATCTCTCGCATGTATTAGTGTTTGGTGGTAGGAGGAGAGGGTTGTCTGTGTACATGAGGCAGTTGTAACATTGCCTCAAAATGCCCAGATTTACCAGTTGGACTGGAGACTACACCTGAAACTGCCCTTTGGACATGCCTGGATCGGTACAGTGAACTGTTTTACTGGATGGCTGGTAAGGTCGAATAGAGAGCCTTGTCCTTCTGTACAGTACAGGAGGTTCTAGTGCTAGGGTTTATAAGTGCTTGCTGTAGGTTTTGAGCGAGTGCTGGGCTGAGAAATGAATGTCTTGAGCGCTTAAGTTGAAAGTTTGTCTAGTTCCAAGGGAAAAATTGAAGAGGAGACTTTGTGGAGCCGGGAATAGTTTTACCCTAGCAAACCGGCTATGCCCGGCGCTCCAAACCAGGCAAATACGGTATTTATAGCAGGGAAATGAAAGAGATAGAAATTAGCCCAAAATAGCCAATAAACTACTAATTTCTGGGCTGAAACCACTCCTCCAGGGACAGATAGGCTGCTCAAAGCTCCCCTCTCTCACAAGTGAACAGAGAAACTTCCTTCTATCCAAGTGAGGTATGGGCAAACACAGAGATTTGTAACACAGTCCTGAATTCAGCACTAACCTGAAAACTGGACTATACTAGCTTAGAAAGGCAGGGACAAGTATATATATTTTTTTGTTTTGTTTTTTTCAGGAAATAAAGCAGATACACTCAAACACTTAAAATGCACAGAAAAGGATACTTGTTATATATCACAGATCAGAGTTGTAGTCAATGCTCCTAGTAATAAAGTAGGAACAAACACAAATACAGTAAAAGCAGATGAATAAAGTACACATTTTTTATATGTATATGTAATATATATATATATATATATATATATATATATATATATATATATATATGTGTGTGTGTGTGTGTGTGTGTGTGTATATATATATATATATATATATATATATATATATATATATATATATATAATGTGGGTGTAAAACAATAGAAAATGAACAAAATGATTTAAACAAGTTGCTCAGTTAACCAGAAAAAAAGCTCAAAACTGAGCCCTGTTCCAGCAGTCTTCAATCAGACAAGTTCTAACTGCACACCCCTGCTACTAGGGTGCAGGGGAACCTTCTCCAAAAAATGATGTCCTGGATCAGTGCTCAAGTTATGCAAACAAAGCTAGATTCAGCAGGCCTGAATCTGGTCTATGCTACAGCAACAAGGTGCACCATTTTCAGAAGGAAACAGTTCAAATAAGCAGGCACAATAAGCATGTGACCAGAAATTCCCAGCTCAGAAGGGCAGAATCCAGCCTCTCCTCCCACAAGAGTGCAGACCACAAACCTTCTTAATGTAGAATAACTGGCATGAAGCCCAAGTGCTTAAGCCAGAACTAATACACTTTTAGAATAGCAGACACTGGGCCTTCAATCAGCAATTCCCAGCTTAGAAGGATGTAAGCTACCTGTCCTGCCACAATAGTGCAGACCACAAACCTTCTTAATGTAAAACAGCCTGTATGAAGCCCAAGTGCTTAAACCAAAAGACTTAGAATAACAGTTACAATTTAATTAGGTTACTACCAAGCAGTAACAAATGCAGCAGAATAAATAAAATTGAGTACTTTTAAGACAAGCAAAATAAAGTAGGAGGAAACACAAATATAGTAAAAGCAGATGAATAAAGTGCACATTTTTTTTTAAGCGCAAGGAGAGAGGAAGGAAGAAACTAAATGGGCTGGCCTTCTCAAATCTTCTCTCTCTGTAAGGTAGAGTGAACACTAGACTCAGAATATGATCTCACTGTACTCGGTTAAGTGAGCAAATGAGATGGACCCAGGAGGAGTGTTCTAATATAGATTTACAGGAGGGGCGAGCAATTCCAGGGCCACCAGCACTAATACCAACACAGGAACAGAGAGGGAGGGTGGGGAACTAACTGCAGAGACACACAGCACACTGTTCAGAAACACACAGTTAGGAAACAGAAAAAAATGAAAATACAGTACTTTTAAAACTGCAAGTTTGTACTTAACAGAAAACTAAAATACACTACTGCAAGTTTCACTGAACTTCAGCTTCTAATGCAGATGTTTGTAGCCAAGCAACTCTCTCAGGAGTTGAGCATAAAATGATTTCCCAAACTTTGTGGTTAGCACTTAAAGTACAGAGGAATCCCTCTAGGCTATTTAATATCGTATAACAAAGAAGTGATAACACCACCCCCTCTTATAGCAGACAGTCACACAGCACACTGTTCAGAAATACACAGTTAGGAAACAGAAAAAATGAAAATACAGTACTTTTAAAATTGCAGGTTTGTACTTAACAGAAGACTAAAATACACTACTGCAAGTGTCACTTAACTTCAGCTTCTAATGCAGATGTTTGTAGCCAAGCAAGTCTCTCAGGAGTTGAGCATAAAATGAGGAGGCACTTGGGCTCTCCTCCAGAGTCCCTCACCGAAAACACAGACCTGGATGAAGGGGTAGGTTCCCCAAGATCACCCCCCGAGGATGTCTCCTTTGGAGACATCATGGAGATCCTTCATCATAGAGCGGGGTGGTCCACTCCAAAACCAACCTCGGACGAGTCCATGTTTCTGGATGCATTCGGCTTGGGCCAATCTACCTCTTGGGTGTCCCCTCCTGCTGATCCACTTGTGGATTTGATAACATCTAGGGTGTTGAAGGAGCAGGACACTGTAGAGCCAATACCAGAGTACCCGAAAAAGGTCTTAAGCGGACAAGTTACACTGGCATAAAGAGTCCCGTGTAGATGCTATGCTGGTGGCAGTGGTCACAAAGAAGGAACTCACCCAGGAAAGTTGCACAGTCCATCCGCCTGACCAAGAGTTGAGAGCGTTGGATTGTTTTGGGAAGTGAGTTTATGCTTCAGCGACCTTCTGTGTGAGGGTGCTGAACTACATGGAGCATGTTATTAGATTCCAGAGAGATCTGGTCACGGACGTCACGGAGTTGACCCCAGGGTCCATGTCGGCAGATGACAGGAAGATGTTTGCACGAATGGCCACCCTAAAATCGGAGTTGACCCCAGGGTCCATGTCGGCAGATGACAGGAAGATGTTTGCACGAATGGCCACCCTAAAATCTGTAGCCAACATGTCTATACGTTTGCTCTCCCATGCCACGGCGGGAGCCGCACGGGCGGCGGGGTCAGGCGTTGCCATCCAGCACCACACCTGGCTCCACTTATGTCAGTTCTCAGAGCCCTTCAAGGCCTCTTTTACCAATGCCCCTTATGATAGTTCTTCCCTTTTTGGGAAGACGGTCAGAGAGACTTCGGTCCAGAGTGAGAAGGATGGGAAGACACTGTCTGCCATCGGGATCTGCTTCTCAATGCCTCAAAGGTGCTTTTCCAAGAACCAGCGAGGCCAGAAGATGATGTGGTTCCGCAAGTCTCAGGTATTTTCCCGAGACACTCGGGACTCGCCTACCCTTGAAGCAGCGGGGGATATGATAGACGCCGCCCTAGAGGCAGAGGGGATCCTAGGAATTTCAGGTCCCTCTCGGATAAACCCAGACAGCAGCCCTGAGGGGTGGCCTGGCTGTCCATCTCTGGAGGCAGTCAGGGGTCGCTTGTCGCTTCATACACTAGCATGGGAGTCCATCACTACAGATCAGTGGGTACTGCGAGTCATATCCAGAGGATATTTCATCCCGTTCTAGGATCTTCCCCCATACCAACAAAGCCCTCCTGGACATCCCATCCACGCAGCGGGAGGAAGCAGCAGTGCAGGTAGACTCACTGCTAAGAAACGAGTCATCCAACCGGTCCCCCCCAGACTAGTCCGGATCCGGGGTTTATTCCAGGTTCTTTTTAGTGCCAAAAAAGATTGGGGACATCAGACCAATATTGGATCCGTCCAAACTGAACCTGTCAGTAACCAAGGCAAAATGCCAGATAGTCATGATTCAATCTGTCCTGCCTTATCTGCAGACCAGAGACTGGATGTGCTCGATTCACATCCGGGACACGTACTATCACATCAAGATGGGCAGGCACTCCCAGAGGCTCCTTCGCTTACAGCTGGGAGCCAGTCATTACCAATTTCGAGCCCTCCCCTTTGGTCTCACCACAGCCCCGCCGGGTGTTTACCAAGATAGTGGTGGTTGTAGCGGCTGACCTGAGGCTTCAGGGCATTCAGATCTTTCTGTACTTGGATGATTGGCTCTTTACTGTATGTCAGGCCAGGAACTCCTTCCTTCAGCTAGCCAACAAGTTGGGCATTACTATCAATATGAACAAGTCTGCTCTTCATCCAGCTCAGATTTTAGATTTCATTGGGGCATGGCTGGACACAATACAAACGAAGGTGTTCCTCACGTCAGACAGGATATGCACCTTGAGGTTACATGTCTTACACATTCTTTAGACCCGTTTACCAACAGCCGAAGCAGTGTTAAAGGCAGAGGGTTCCATGGCGGCCACGATAAATCTTCTTCCTATGGCATGCCTTCATATGAGGGTACTGCAGTGGACACTGGTGGTTCCTTTGTCTTTTCCATTGAGAATTTCAGAAGTGTGCGGGGACTCCATTTGGTGGTAGATTTAGTCCCCGGATCTCCTCGAGGGATGTCCTTTTCAACCATCTTTACCCCAAACCACAATGAACACAGATGCCTCTCTACTAGGTTGGGGGGGGGACTGCTCAGGAAGGACAGTCCAAGGCATGTAGTCCCCTTCTAAGACCTATCTGCACATCAGTGTTGTAGAGATGAGAGCAGTTCGTCTTGCGTTGCAGGCTCTCCATGTTCATCTTCCTCTGGGAATGATTGCAGTTCAGACGGACAATATGTCAGTGGTCTGGTATATCAACAAACAAGGGGGAACCAGATCTTATCCCTTATGTCGAGTGGCCATGAGAGTGTGGGAATGGGCGATCTCCACTGACCGTTTTCTGGTGGCAATGCACATCCCGGGATGGTCCAACATTCTAGTGGACAGGCTCAGCAGATCTATCCTGATGCCTTACAAGTGCTCTTTGAAGCCTTCAGTAGTGGAACAGATCTTCCTAGAGTGGGGTTGCCCTTGCTGTGATCTCTTTGCATCTCCTTCCAACGTGAAATTCGCAAGTTTTTTGCTCTGAACTTCCCCCGCTGGGAGAAGCCCCCAGAGACGATCTGATTCATGTTTGGCCTCCCGGGCTTCTTTATGCATATCCTCTTCTTCCCGTCATGTCGAAGTTTCTACAGAAAGTCCGAAGGCTGGGGAGCACTGTGATCCTCATCGCTCCATTCTGGCCTTGACAGGTTTTGTTTCCCTTACTCAGGTCTCATCTAGTTGTTCCACTATGGACCTTGGATCTGCTTTCACATCCCTCGGGTATCCCTCATCCAGAATGGACAGTCTGAAGCTCACTGCTTGGCTGCTCCGGTTCCCATTTTTCTTAGGACTCACGGTCTGTCATCTCCTGTCAAGTCCATTCTGGTTGCGGCTCATAAATCATCCACCAGAAAAGTTTATCGCAGTAAATGGAAATGTTTTTCTATATAGGCCATTCAGAGGTCTTTGGATCCTTTCACTGCACGGCTTTCAGTGGTTTTAGATTTTCTAGCTAGCATTTTTTATCAGGATGCTAGCTCCTCAACGGTGAAAGTCCAACTAGCCGCCATTTCTAATTTTCATGTTGGGGTAAACATGTCTTCATTGCCTTCCTCTAAACTTTATAAAACTTTTCTTAAAGGTGCTTTTCTTCTCAGATCCCCGGTTAAGGACCCGATTCCTCCATGTCACTTCACTTTGTTGTTGCAGGCATTGTTTTCTCCTCCCTATGAGCCTGCGGCATCTGTGGATCTACAATTTTTGACCCGGAAAACTGCCTTCATGGTTGCCATCACGTCTGCTAGAAGGGTGTTGGAGCTTCAAGCTCTTTCTCTCAAAGTCCCTTACATGATCTTTCACAAAGATAGAGTGTCGTTACGCACTAACCTGTCCTTCCTTCCCAAGGTAGCTTCGGAAGTCAATATTGATCAGATTATTAATTTACCAGTATTTTTTTCTAACTACCAGAACAAAGGGGAATAGAAATTACATTTACTGGACATACATAGGCAGTTGAGGTTTTATCTTCACAGGACTAAACCTTTCCACAAGTCTGATCAGCTTTTTGTGTCCTATGCCAAGCCCTTTTTTGGTAAACCTGTCTCAAAAGTGACTATTTCTGGATTTCACAATGCACTGGCCGGGCTTACTCAGCTAGAGGTTTGTCTCTTCCAGGAAAAGTGAAAGCTTATTCGACCCGATCTATGGCTACATCAGCGGCCTTTTGGTCCAGGGTCTCTTTGGATGATATTTGTTCAGCTGCTACTTGGGCCTCATCTCACACCTTTATTTCTCATTATAAACTAGATTTGGTCTCTAGGAGTAGAGCATCCTTTGGCACTGCAGTGCTCGGAATATCCTTCCATGAGGGCCTCCCAAGATTAGATAGCTGGGGACTCTGTCCCACAGGTTGAAGAACAAATGAAGTAAACTACTTCAAATAAAGAAGTTATGTACTCACCATAACGTTCCATCTGAGTAGTTCTACTTCATTTGTCTTCAACCATTCCCTCTCCTTCCCCCTTACCTTATCCTTTGGGATATGACATATACCTTGTACCAGACAGTTATTGTTGGGATCTTTGGTTCTGTCAGGGCTAAAGTACTTTTATAATGTTTGTGTTGGAGGATAAGGTGTCATTGAGTCGGGTATCTGATACCTGTTGGGCAGCAAACTCGATCTGAAGGGAGAAGGGAGACGGGGCATTATGGGTAAGGGGAGGAGCATGGAGCTCAGAGCCATAGCTGGAAAATGCGGCCATGTTGGATCCGATGTCAATCTGAGGACCCATAAGTTGAAGGTAAATGAAGTAAAACTACTCCGATGGAACATTATGGTGAGTACTTAATTTCTTTTTTGTCATGTTTTCCAATTGTCTTTGTAGTCTAATTTTATATTTCTGTCCAAAGAAACCACCAAGATTAATTTTGATCAGTATATTAATTTGTCTGTTTTTTTTCTCAATAATGAAATAGAAAAGGGTATCTGTTGCACAGATTAGATGTTAATAGACTGTTTCTCTTATTTAATTCAAGCAAAATCAATCAGAAAGATCTCTCTTTGTTTTGCATGCCAGACAGAAAAAGATCCTTCTTGTCATACATGCTGTAAACAGACTGGGACTAAGGCTTCTATGCTAACTTTATGATTGACAGGTTGCATAAAGTTTTGCTATGAAAAGTTACTTACAAATGTCTGCTAAGCCTGATTATTCTAGAAAAACAGTATTGTCCTGTTGTTATTCAGAAGAGCCTGATGTAAGCGGTGACACTGACTTTTCTGCAGACTTTGTCAAGATACAAGATGGATGAAATACCTAGATCTGAGTGTTGCTAAGTATTTAATGTGATCCATGAAATCCTTTCTAGATTTTGTCTAAGAGAATAAGCTGGGGGACTCTAAAATTTTTGAACAGGATGGACAAAGATCACTTGGGGTTCAAATGTTTTTAAAAGTATTTAGAATAGTATGTGTGTTTAGTAGGCTATTAATCCATGAGGCTCTTTAGAAGTCCTCATGGGATTTGGGGAGGAGTGAGTGAAGTTACAACTAGATTTATCTGCTAGTGGATACAGTGTCCTCTGGGTCTGAGTATGTGATATTTATTTTTAGCTCTGTGCAGTGCTAGATATGGATTCTGTGGTTCCTAACGTAGTTAAAGGAAGCTTTATGGTTGACCTTTTGCCTGGGTGACTATTTTTACCTCCCGAGTATTTCTAGCTTTTGGCTGATTTGATCAGGAACCAGAGCTCCTTACTATGTTTAGGAAGGGTGTTTTTTATGTATTGAGTTGCATTTATTAATTGTATGTAATGAGATTTTTTTTTTATTGTAGAGACCATTTAAATTTGTGTTCCACCATAAAAGTTTATTTATAATTTTGGCATTGAGGTTACTTCAGAGGGGGAGAGGTGCATTTATGTAGCTATTCACATCCATCTGTTATTTGGCAGTGGGATGATCAGATAGGCTAGGGTGTTGACTTTAGCAAGGTCATTCCTCAATTTAGTAGATTAGCCTTCACACAGTCTCTGAATACTGAGATATTTTGAAGATGTTTCTAGCTTCAGTCTTATGGTAACTTTGATATTGTAACTTTTATAGGCAAACTGACTAAGGAGGAAATTATAACTGGATGTGAATAGAGCTGTCCCTATATTGGTAAGGACCAAGTCCAGGATTTTGTCTCCCGTAGTTGGGGTACAGACTATCTGGTCCAGAGAGTTTGTATTTATAAAGTCCAGAAATCACATGTCAGGGGATGTACAGGTCTCCCAGTTGATGGAGAAGTATTTGAAGTTTCCTAAGAGAATGATGTATGGCCTAATGCATAAAGACTCTATAGTAGTCAGGTAGGAGGTATAGGCCAACGGGGATATAGAGAGGTCCAGTAGTTAATTATGCTATGATGAGGGGTTTTATTAATGTATGTTGAACGTGGAGGATTCAGTGTCATGAAGTGGTGGAGAGATTTTGTTTTACAAATATAGAGACACTGCCACCTTTAGTGCATTTGTCTAGTTCTGACTTGAATAGGTGATAGTTGTTTGAAACTCTGCACTGATAAGGTGCTCTCAGTGATTTTGAACCACAAAAATACAAACTAATTTATGAGAGGTTCAGAAGATGTTCTTTTGCTGTAGTGCTGATTTCAATGGTAAGGATTTATTTCTCAAGAATAATGGGCCCAGTATGGGCATAGTGATCTAACTGAGCATCTACTGTTATGGCATGTTCTTACACACTTGTGCATTATGTATTTACTATGGCATTTTTCAGTCCCCCCCCCAACTACTTATGTGATGTGAGACCTGAGGGAGAATGATTTCCTTTGTCTGCACTTGTGTCTTATCTTCTATCATAGATTTGGCTTACATTATCCACGCCTTTTCTGACCCAGAGATAGGAGGTGAGCATAGAGCATTGTTGGATTGATGGTACTGGAAGTCTGGGAAAAGTATTTTTCCCAAGTGAGTTTAGCTTGTGACTGAGTGCTGATGATTGAAGAGGATGGACATGGATCACCTAGCTGTTTCATTTATGGTAAGTACTTAATTTGGTTACTGGCTGGGTCCACTGAGACAAGAAACCTCTTGTTAGTATTGACCCATGAGAGGGTGAAAGAAGAATATAAATTGCAGTACTACTCTTGAATTAGTATCTTTTGTTTAGTGCAGTAGTGTGTAATACAAGAGACGTAAGAAAAAAATGCAGTAAACAGATAAAAATAGAGACCCTTGCAGATCCAATAAAACAGTCAGTGAAAATGTAAAAATCTGAAGTTGTTAATCTTCTTCCTATTCATCACTGATGGGTTCGGAACTGAGTTGGCCTTATACCAAGCTTGCGTGCACCAAAAACTCTCGAGCTAAGCTGCTACCCACAATGCCCTTCACTCAGTTACCTCAGATCTCGTTTAATACACAGCCATATAGCAGAGTTTCACCGAGCTCTCCAGCTGTTATATTTTTCAAAATTTTATAAGTATTTGTGAGTTCTTTCTTGTCAAATTATTATCTTCCTCTAATTACTCACTCAGCTCTACCCATCGGTATCTCTTTTCGCACCATTGTTGGTATTTGCCCTTTTTATCCTTGTGGTATTCCCAATACCATTGTTGGTACTTCCCTCTCTCTCTCTAACTTTCTTTTCTAGTTTAGCGTTGTGTGTGCTTTTCTATTGTTATGTCTGAAAAGAAAGGGACTACAGGTTTTAAACACTGCTCTTCTTGCAGTGGTAAATTACCTAATAGCAGTCTGCATGAGGAATGTGTGTATTGTTTAGGGGTTCTGCACTTATCGGCGAAGCCTCCCTGTGACATTTTCACCAGTTTCAGTCAGCGGACGCTGAATGAAAGACGAAATAAGTTAATCCTCAAGGGCCTGCTTCCTTCTCCTTTTTCGGAGGCTATTTCTGCTTCAGAGGTCTCAACAGCTCCTTCTATGGACAAAAAACATCCCTGTTCTGACCCCTATTCACCGGCCACTGATTGGGGCTAGTCTCATAAGCACAAGGTCCATAAGACGACTTCTGAGCATCGAATCACCTCCTCGGTTCCGACCACCCTGGCTCTGGGTTTGGCTCCAGTGGTACATACAAAAGTTGCTATAATCGCCTCGTCGGAGCCGATCCCAGCACTGGCGACTGTGGCTTCCGCTGCCATTTCGGTTCCGACCAGTTTGCCTGTCTCTACCTCGGCACTGATGTCCCTCATCTCCGCTCCGACGTCAGTTCTGACAACATCTTTGGAGCCGCTATTTACCTCAACCCCAGCTGTGACTTTGGCTCAGAGCCCGTTCTCAGCTCTGATTATTCCCCTACTGCCAGTTTCCAAACTGGAATCCTTGGTGCCATTTTTCAATACATCACGGACCCAGTACCCCCCCCCCCCCATCTGTGGATCCATTTGCCGGACAAGCTTTCAGCTCCTTTTTGGACCGGCCTGATTCTCCCACAGGGGCATCAGTAAGGTCCACCCGGAGCCTATCTGAACTGGATGTGGTGCGCCTCTTTGATCAGCTGCTGACCGCCAGGGGTTTTACAAATTTTCCTAGAGCCCATCCCACTCTGGGTTTTGGGTCCATTGCCACAGCGACCCTCACATATTCTCCTCCCTTGGACCCCTCAGTTCTGAGGCTCATATTTCCGACATCTACGAGAGGACCCCTTGCCTTGGCGCCGACAATGACCGTGTCTGAGGCTTCGAGGCCCCTTTGGGTGTCGGTTCCATCGGAACTCACCCTTCCTCAATCTCATGTTTGGCGGGGTGGAACCCACGGTTCCGGTTGTGTCACCGGTTCTGTCTTCAGGTCTAAGGGTGACTTCCCACCCCGGTTTTGCTTGAGGCTCTGTCCCCGGGAGCAGACCACATGGAGCGGGGTGTGAACCCGGTTCTGAAATTGCCTTCTTCGGTTCCGCGCTCCCATTCCTCTTCAGGCGGGCCTGCTTTCCGGGTCATGGAGAGGTTGTTTGCTTCGAGCAATCTTCCTACGTCGGACCTACCCATCCGTTCCCTCTGAGCTGCAGCTATCAAAGGGCACACCCCCCCCCCAGACTTCGAGAGTGCAAGACCCAGGAGACCCCTGTACAGGGTAATTCCCTTTCTGAGTCTTCTTCGGATGCTCCCACTGAAGAACCCCCTCGGAAACAAGCGTGTAAGAGGAAACACATGGACTCCCTCACGGAAGATACGGACTATGATGATGGTCCCCACGGTCACCCCTTGACGATATCTCATTTGGAGGCATCCTGGAAATTTTGAAGCAGAGGGGTGACTGGAAGCCCGCCAACCCTTCCTCGGAGGAATCCGTATTCCTGCAGGCCTTCTGCTCTCGGCCCTCTACTTCTTGGGTGACCCCTCCCTGCCAATGAGTTAGTCAGGCTCATCGTGCAGCGGGCATTGAAGAATCCGGACACCATCAAGGCCATTCCCAGGAGATCAGACAAGATACTCTCCCCTCCAGAGTATCAATCCCATTGGTCTAGAGGTTTGCCAGTAGATGCTATGGTGGTGGCAGCGGCCACGAAAAAAGACCTTGGGGGGGGAGTCCTGCTGTCCACAGGCCCAACAGAGAGTCCCGGGCGGTGGACAGGTTAGGGAAGCGAGTGTTTGCTTCAGGGACCTTTGCTGTCAGGTCTCTGAACTTTTTGGCACATTTTACGAGGCTCCAGAGAGATCTCATCACCGAGCTCTCTGGAACCCTCGTGGGTCAAGTTTCAGATGGGGCACTTGATAAGGTTGCTTCCCAACTTGCCGCCCTAGAGTCAATTTCCAACTCGTCCATGAGGTTGCTGTCCCACGCAGCCGAAGGGGCGGCTAGAGCTGCGGGTGCAGGCGTAGTTATGAGACGCCACGCTTGGATGAGCATTTGTGACCTCGCAGACTCCTTCAAGTCTTCCTTTTTAAACGCCCCTATCGAACCATCAGCTCTGTTCGGTTCTAAGGTCAAGGACACATTAGCCAGGTGCGAGCAGGACGGGAAGACCTTGTCTGCCATGGGTCTATGTTTTTCCAAACCTCAGCGCTCCTTCTCCAGGAACCAGAGGAGTGGAAAGATGTGGCACAAAAAGTCTCAAGGTTCTTTCTGTGAGGCACATGGTGAGGGATCCCCCAGAGGCAGAGGGGATTCCAATAATGGAAGACGCCCCTTTTGGGGCAGAGTGGGTCCCCGAAATCAGGACTCCAGAGATTCTTTCTTGGGAAGACCGTATCAGTGCTTCTGAAGCGCTGCCCGATTGCTTTCCTCTGGAAGCAGTCGGGTCTCATTTCTCTCTGCACCAAGCTGCCTGGCTCTCTATTACAAATGATCAGTGGGTGCAGAGAATAATTTTCCAGAGGCTATCACATCCCCATAATCTCTTACCCAAGACCTCCGAAATCCCTTCCCGGTGTGCCACCCAGTCAAAGGGAGGAGGCAGCTTCCGAAATAAGAAAGCTAAGTAAAAAAAAAAGTTATCCAACAGGTTCCCCCAGACCAGTGCAGATCCGGGTTTTACTCAAGATTCTTTTTAGTGCCAAAAAAGACCGGGGACTGGAGGCCCATTTTGGATCTCAGCCAGCTAAACAAATCAGTGGTTCAAACCAAGTTCCACATGGTCACGATTCAGTCCATCATCCCTTTCTTCAGGAGGATGTGTGGATGTGCTCGATAGACCTCCAAGATGCGTATTACCACATCAAAATGGACAAATGCTCCAGGAGTCTCCTTCTCTTCCGGCTGGAAGCCAATCATTACCAATTCAGATCCCTGCCATTCGGTCTCTCGACGGCCAGCAGAGTGTTCACGAAATGCCTAGCAGTGGTCACAGTTCATCTGAGACTTCAGGGATTCCAGGTGTTTCTGTATTTAGATGATTGGCTCCTCTCCGCCCCCACCAAGTGCCTCCTGGTCAGGGCCCTCCGCTACTCTCTCTAGTACTAGTGGAGTTGCTGGGCATCACCATTCACTGGGAAAAATCCAGCCTTCAGCCCTCACAAAATTGGAATTTATAGGGGCAGTATTCAACACTCAAACAAGTCTGGTCTCTCTTCCCCCTCACAGGCTTCAGAGATTAAGGGCACAAGTTCAAGTGATACTCTGTCAAAGGAAGATGTCTGCAAGAGAAGTTCTTCAGGCTCTGGGGTCTATGGCGGCAGCCATCCAAATTGTTCCCCTAGCCAGATTACATATGAGACTGCTACATTGGCCCCTTCTGTCCCAGTGGATATCCAATCTTCATCCCCTGAGCTCACAGATTCTCATCACCAGCTCCTGCACACAAGATCTCCTCTGGTGGATGAGTACAGACAAAAATCTTTGGTGTCACTCCTTCCAAGCTCCCCAACCCCATGGTGACCACTGATGCTTCCCACATAGGGTGGGGGGGCCACTTCCAGGGAAAGTCAGTCCAAGGCACGTGATCCAGCATAGAGGTCAACTTGCATATCAATGTCCTGGAGTTAAGAGCAGTGCTATTGGCGTTGTAAGCATTCCATCCGCTCCTTCCGTCAGGAACAATTGCTATCCAGTCGGACAACATGTCCATCGTCTGGTACATAAACAAACAGGGGGGGACCAAATCCTACCCCCTGTGCTGCGAAACCATGAGAATCTGGCATTGGGCGATAGCTTCCAACCGCTTTCTGATTGCCACTCATATCCCGGGGAGCTCCAACGTGATTGCGGACAAGCTGAGCAGATTCATCCACCGTCCTCACGAGTGGTCTCTCAATCCGAGTGTGACGGCATAAATCTTTAGCCATTGGGGCCAGCCATGCTGTGACCTTTTCACCTCCCCCTCAAACACAAAATGCAGCAGCTACTTTGCCCTCTTTCCCCCTCACGGGGAGGCACCGAGAGACGCTTTGACTCACGATTGGCCCTCGGGTCTCCTTTGTGCTTATTCTCCGATACCTCTGATCCCTCTTTTTTTAAGGAATGCTATTTGGTTGAGAAGCAAAGTGATCCTCATTGCCCCGTTCTGGCCTTGTCAAGTGTGGTTTCTCTTCCTCCGACCTCACCTGTTACAACCTCCTTGGATTCTGGACACTCGTCAGGACCTCCTATCTCACCCACAAGGGCTGACTGCACCGAATCTATCCACTCTCAAGCTGACGGCTTGGCTTCTCCACTTCCGTTAGTTGCCAGGCAGGAAATCCTCTCCTCATCTGTCCGTAATATTATCCTGGGCTCCCATAAACCATCCACCAGAAAACTTTACGGGGACAAATGGATAAGATTATCTATCTGGTCACATAATCGAATGCTAAATCCGTTTTCATCTCCTGTAGCTACCATTCTTCATTACCTCTCTGAGTTGTTTGACAATGGTGCATCAGCTTCCACCATTCGAGTCCATTTAGCAGCTATTTCCAACTTCCATAATGGTTCAGATGGAGTCCTGCTTATTTCCTCCCGACTTTGCAAGACCTTCCTCAAGGGAATTTTCTATAGCAGACCGCCTATCAGGCAGCCGGTGGAGACATGGAATCTCTCCCGGGTTCTCCAGTCTCTCTCTCTACTCTCTTTTGAACCTGCTGCGACATGTGATCTAAAATTCCTGTCATGGAAATCCTTGTTTTTGGTGGCGGTCACTTCAGCCAGACGAATATCTGAGTTGCAAGCCTTATACATCAAGAGTCCCTATCTGACCTTCCATAAGGAACAGAGTATCACTTCGTAACTAATCCATCCTTTCTCTCCAAGGTGGTTTTCGACTTTTCTATTAACCAGTCCATTGAGCTCCCTGTATTCTTTCCAAATTATTCAAACAAGGGAAAATACTGTCTGCATTCATTGGATGTTCATAGACAACTGCATTTCTACCTGGACAGAACTAATTCTTTTCGCAAGTTGGACCAACTTTTCATTTCCTTTTCTGGTCCTAGAATGGGGTGTGCCATATCTAAAAGTTACTTTGTCAAAATGGCTCAGGGATTGCATTACCTTCTCCTATTTGCTTACAAATGAATCTAATCCTGCTCAAATCAAAGCTCACTCAACTAGGGCTACCACCGCGTCTGTTGCCTTCCACTCTAGGGCCTCCATGGATGACATCTGTGCAGCGGCCGTTTGGGCTAAACCCCATACCTTCATCAAGCATTACAAATTGGATCTGATCTCCAGGGGAAGAGCGGCCTTTGGCTCAATGGTTCTCAGGAATGTTCTTCCATAAGGGCTACCCAGGTTCTCCAAGTAGCTTGGGATTCTCTCCCATCAGTGATGAATAGGAAGAAGATTAACAACTTCAGATAAAGAAGTTATGTCTTACCATAATGTTCCATCTGAGTTGTTGATCTTCTTCCAGTCATCACACCCTCCCACTGGCCCCCACCAAAGGCTCCTGGCGGATCTTCTGGGTCTTGTGGTGTTTCAGGGTTTCTGCACAGAGATGGCCTCTGACTTTCTGTCTTCTGTATGTTGCATGCAAACTCTATCTGAGATAACTGAGTGAAGGGCATTGTGGATAGCAGCTTAGCTCGAGAGTTTTTGGTGCACGCAAGCTTGGTATAAGGCTGACTCAATTCTGAAGGCTCGGAACCGAACCCATCAGTGATGACTGGAAGAAGATCAACAACTCAGATGGTACGTTATGGTAAGACAACTTATTTTTATAGTCTGGATGTTGCAGAGAAAAGAAAAACTGCTGGTGAAACAATTTCGAGATTTATATCACCTGTGTAGCACAGAGAAATAGGGAAAAAAATCACCTGCTGGCGCAATGGAGAAGTTCTAGTGCTAGTGATGTTAGAGATGTTGTGGGTTCACAAATTGTCTTTGCAAACAAGTTTGTATTTTCATGTTTTAAGGTTTCACTGTAGGATTAAATGATAAAAATACTTCTGTAGCAGAACCTTTCATAAATTCATTTTGCAGCTAAGCGTTTGTCCTTAGATGCACATTTAGTCTTTAAAATTGCCTGCATTTTGTCACTCCAGTGGTGTAAAAGGATGAATGCCTTGCCTTACTATTGCTCTGGTGATCTGGGATCAGTTAGTGACTTGGATAACTGACAGATTGTTGGGGAAGATTTGTGGGCCTCTTTTGAGGAAAGGACTATGGTATTGCAAACAGATGGCTGTTTAAGCCCTGCTGAAGGCTTTGTCCTGGGACAGTCGCTGGGTCATGGTGCAGGAATGCCATGGAGGCATGGCCACCCTAGAGCCCATGGTGCATGTCACGCCTCATTGCCTGCCAAGTGTCACAAATACAGTGCCACCACTCTGGAGATAGGGTATAAGAAAAAAGAGCAAAAGGAGTTGAAGTGAGCAGCTGATGGCCAACGAAAGGTATGCCATTGGAAACACAAATGGTGCATCCTGATCAGAAGGTGAAACATTCTAAAACTAGAGCGGTGTAGATGTTGTAGCCAGTCCAGATACAACACTGTAGGAATGATGAGATGACAAAAATGCTTGTTGAAAAATACTTTATATGAAAAGTTAAGTGATTTCGGTGTGTGTGTGTGTGTGTGTGTGTGTGTGTGTGTGTGTGTATATATATATATATATATATATATATATATGTATATATGTATATATATATATATATATGTATATATATGTATATATATATATATATATATATATATACACATATAAATATATATGGATTTATGTTGCTACATTGAAAGTACATTAAATCGAAATGTACTACAACAAACTCAGTTTCGCGAAAGTGCATTTTAGAGGAAATGCACTTTCGCGAAAAAAATAAAACGACAAAAAACCTACATAAATAAAACACTACTCATGTTTATGCACCCCAATCCCCCATATCCACCCTACTTTAATATTCTCACACCCAGAATGCACTACAGTGGGAGAAAGGAAATATTCCCTTATCCCTGCTGTACTACGGTCTAAGCAACAGTTTGCTTAGTTATACAATCAACAGTACATGTTGATGTACAAGTAAATATACACGCAAACTATGTGTTTTTTTTTTCTTTTTGTTGTTTTGTGAAAGTGCATTTTCGCTGAAATGCACTTTCACGAAAGTGAGTTCACTGTAGTACGTTTCAATTTAATGTACTTTCGATGTAAAGATGTGTGTGTGTGTTTCTGTTTATATTTATTTATTTCACATTTGCTGACCGGGATAGTCCGACTCGACTGAGCTGATGCCCTTTTTCAGCGGACACAGAGTATATATATCACAGACTTCATCAGAACTAACAGAGTTAATTAGAAGTTTATGTAGCCCTCCCAATCAACTTTCCCAGTCCCTATGGTGAAAAAATATAACAAGACACGTAGATGTGCACATTGTAATCGGTGTTCTTTTATTTTTGAGGGAGAACAAATAAATATTGCTAGTACAATTAAACCCTTTGTCCCCCTTAATAATGGTAATTGCACTTCTAAAGATCTTGTTTACGTTACCATATGTATACTTTTAAAGAATTTTATAGGTTCATAGGTATGTACTAGGCTTTCTGCCCAAGGGCCTACGTAAGCCTACTCAACAAGGTTCCCTGGCTTACGCCATTCAAGAAAGTTATTTTCCTGTGCCACTGTCGAGCAGAGACACAGAAGTGATCCCCGGGGTGTATTTCCTATTTCCCATCCACTCATCAAGATTTTTCTTGAAGAGTACTAATGAAGAACTTTGCTTGACATAGATGGGTAGCCTATTCCAGAGTATGGGAAGTCTCTGGGATAGGAATCTATCCCTCCAACATGTCCTGTTTATTGTGGTGACAAGGTTTAGGTCCCTAGAGCGTGTAGCTCGGAGGGATTGGGATTTCTTTAGGTGTAGCATGTCCAACAGCTCTGGGTTTGACACAGCTTTATATGTTAGGCAGAGATCACCTCGGAGTAGGCGATATGCTACGGAGTAAAGTTGGAGTTTTTTGAGATGGTTAGTGTAGGGCATTTGTTTGAGTCCGGTAATTCTCTTTTTGAGGTACTTCTGTGGCCTTTCTAGCTGCTGCAGATGTCTTGGGAGGTACATTCCAAAAGGGGCGTTGTACTCTAATGGGTCTGAGTGTCGAGTAGAGGGGAACAATGACCTCTTTTTTCCTGGATGAGAACCCTTTTATGATGAGGTGTGCCACGTAGAAGGACTTCCTGACTACTGTGGCGATGTGACTATCAAAGGAGAGACTACTGTCCACCTGGGTCCCAAGGTCTCTTATCACGCATTCGGTGTTAAGTAGATTGCTGCCTATGTGGTAGTTCATGGGTACAGAGTTTTTACCAAAGGGGATGACACTGCACTTTTTGACATTGAGCTTGAGGCCATGGCTCTGACACCAGGCATCTGTCTCGGAGAGGCCCTTCTGTATGATGTTCACATAATTTGGGGACTTGACTATGGCTCCTAGTTTGCAGTCATCTGCGAACTTCATTAGCCAGAGGCCTTCTGTGTTAGCCTGTACTTCAGAGAAGTAGATACCAAACAGGAGCGGTCCCAGGACAGAACCCTGTGGTACTCCACTTGTCACTGGTTTGAGTTCAGATTTGGAGTCTGCAACTTTTACAGTGTGGGTTCTGTCAGTGAGCCAGTTGGCAACCCATCTTGTGCCGTAGGGATTTATGCCTAGTTTATTGAGTTTAGCTATAATTCCAGAATGGGGGATGGTGTTGAAAGCCTTGGCGAGGTCAAGATATGCTGTGCAAACCACCTTACCCTCATCTACGGCTTTGGTGACTGCCTCAAAGAAGTCGATCAGGTTCAGGAGGCATGATCTGCCTTTCACAAACCTGAACTGGGTGGGATCCAGAGTTTGGAGGTTACCAATGTCTTTGTTTATGAGTTCCATGATGATGCGTTCCATGGCCTTGCAGACCAGGCTCGTCAGGCTAATACGTGTATAGTTCCCAGGATCAGTGGTGGCTCCCCCTTTGTGGAGTGGGATAACTGTTGCTGTGCACCATTCAGTGGGCACAAAGCCTGATGCGAGGCTATTATTGTACATGGTGCTTAAGTGATGAGCCAGTTCATTCTGAAGTTCGTGTAAAACGCAGCCTGGGATGTTGTCCGGTCCCATGGATGCTGAGTTTTAGGCTTTAGAGAGTGCAACTTTCACCTGCGTAGTTGTGATTACAGGGACTCTGCATTCTTCCTGTATAGATATGGGCCCTTTAGGGGGTGGGGGGGTGGGGTAAAGTTAGCACTGAACCTATCTGCCAGGATGTTGGCAATATCAATTGGTTCTGTAATTTTCGTGCCTTTGTGCTGTAACTCAGAGCAGATCTGGGTGTTGCCATTGAGATTCTTGACATAGCTATAGAATGTTTTTTGGTTGTCCTTGGAATTAGTGGCGATTTTATTTTCGTAGCTAGCTTTGGAGGATCTTATAAGGGATCTCAGCTTCTTACTGAGGCTGACCAGGGAGCTCCTCCACTCATGGGATTTAACTCTCTTTTGCAACAGTTTCTTCCTTCTGTTGTACAGTTTGTTTATGGCAGGGGACCACCAGATTGGCTTCCTTTTTTTGGAGGATAGCGTCTTGGTTCTGTTTGGGATGGCACGATCCATGCACTCATGTAAGTGCTTATAGAGTGCATTTGTATAGGCTTCAGCAGTTGTAACTGTATTGTCCATCTGCATGGGTGTCATGAAGTTCACTACTTCTGTCGTAAGAAGCATGAAGTTGGCTTTGGAGAATTTTTTTACTGTGGTTTCCTTAATGGGGGGGTGGGATGTGGATATCGGGGGTGATTAGCTTATGGTCAGATCGGACCAACGAGGAGTTGACTTCAGGTGTGGAACACCGGTCACTCATGTTGGTAACGACTAAGTCTAGGATATTGTTGCCCCTGTTGGGGGTGTGGATAAGTTGATCTAGGGCATTGGAGTTTATGAATTCCAGAAAGCGTTGCGCTAAGGAGTTGGTACATGAGTAGTTTTCCCAGTTAATGGTGGGGTAGTTGAAGTCGCCCATTATTAGAGTGTTTGGTTGAACCCTAATATTTTCCAGTACATCAAGAAAAGAGGAGTGGGAATCCTGGGGCATGGTTTGGGATCTGTAGCAAGCTACAATTTGGATTGCAGTATTGCCAAGAGTTAGTTGCACTTGGATAACCTCGGATGCATTATGCTGAGCAACTAGCCTTGAGGTGTGGATATCCTTAATGAATATGGACACACCCCCATATTTGGTGATTCAGTCCAGGTTACATGGCCAAAAAATGTGGTATGAGTTATAGCCTGGTAGTGCAGGGGTGCTCTCTGGAGCCTTGAACCAGGTCTCAGTCACTGCACAGATATCGATGTTCTCCATTTTAAGGAGTGCCTCGAGTGAGTACATTTTGAAATTTAGACTTCTAGCATTGAGTAGCATTACCCTCAGTTTTTGCTTGCTTGTTCCTGTTATGGTGGTGAATTTGTTACTTGAACCCTGCCTAAAAAAGGCACTATAGGGGCAGCAAGAGCCTTAGCCAGTATCCGGAATCCCAGGGGCGACAGGTGCAGGCCATCTGTGGCAAAACATCGTGGTCTGTTGACCATGTCATCCCAAGCAGACAGATACTGGATCCCCTTAGAATTATACCAGAAGCTTAGCCAATTGTTGAAGTCAATCATGTTGTATGTTGGCAAGACTGTGAATATATTCTGGAGAAGGATCTATGAGCATATCAGTAGTATGAAAACAAAGAATGTAAACAACGTCCTTTATAAACACAGTATTACATGCCAGTGTTTTTATAAATTCCAGTTTACAATATTGGAAATTGTGCCCGTGAATCCCAGGTGTGGCGCCTGGGAAGAATGCACTGAATACAAAATATTGGTTTGGCAGTTCATGTTAAGTGCCATCACTTTTCCTGGATTGAATGATTTTTAGTATTTCTCGTATAATAAATTAATTTGTACTTGTAATATTTACTTTCATGCTCTTTACTTGTTTGATCTGTTTAGTCCAATTTAGTTTGATTGAGAGGGCTATATAAGCTTTTAATTATCTCTCTTAGTTAGTCCTGATGAAGTCAATGAGGTAAACCATTTTTGGATGAAAGCTCTTAACTAGCTTTTTATATGAAATATTTTTCAACAAGTATTTTTGTTATCTCATTCATCCTACAGCATTTCTGCCTATCGTGTGTTATATATGGATTAGTAGTGGTGTACACAAGTGGTTGATGATTAATTAGGTTCTTATAGCCGGTCGGTGACCATGATTTTAAAATGCATCATACAGCTGTGAGAAGGATTATGTTTGCAGGCTAGGTTAGTAGCCATTGATACTAGTTTTTCAGAGGCTCCTTACACTGCATTCACCCATGGGAGCTGTTTCAAACTGAGTGTGTTACCGGACTGATTCAGAAGAAAACTGAATGAGGTGGTTAACTTCTGGCAAAAGACTGGCTAGCTTATGGACTGGCTAGCATATTTTCTGTGGAATGTTTAATCTGGAAGGTGTACCCCAATATAATAAACTTACTGGCTTGTCTAAACAAATGAAGCCAGAAGAGAATGCAAGTGCATATCATTTTAGTAGCTTTCATTCCCTGCCATATGGAGCATTTAATCTTTGAATTGATAAGCAAAATCTTACCTTCAGTTATGTCTGTGGAATGTGAACATTCCAGTGGGCTAATGCAAGTTAAATTACTGTTTTTTTCTGTCAGATGGGTGTTTCATAACATTAAAACTTTCCTGAGGATTCAGAAATGCCATGTCTGTGACTGCAAACAAGTCAATACTACAGTGCATGTGCAATAAGCTCATAGGCTTATTAACAGTGCATGCTGCCAGGCTAGTGTATGTGGCAATGATTTTATCGACACAGGTGCAGTGGGAACCCGCAGCAAGATTGTGTTAAACTACCCTGTGGCCAGAGTAAAAAGTAAACAGCTGCTGTAAAACATTGAACATGAACAGACATCTGTTGATCATTGTGAGGCTGTGCACACACAATGTAAAGCTATGTTGCTGACGTATTTTTGTAACTGAAGGTGATAAGACATTTATATTCTATGGAATGTAATAAGTAATGGATGTTAAAGTGTGGAGTGTAGAGATAGTAATAGGGCAACAAAAACAACAAAGATTGACAGAGGAGTGAAAAGAAAGCTGCTGACCAAAGCAGGGATGTCGAACACAATGAAAAAAAGGAGGTATGATATACTCCCATATATATTTGTGTGAAATACTTGAGCGTACGATATATGAATCTCTGACACAACAGGTGTTATACAGTAAAGTAATATCATCTATCGACCTACACAAATCCTGATAACATTAGAATTTGATCAGGATACCTGTACGATATAATGTTAATGTCATGAAAAAATAAAAATGTTCAACCATGAGGGGATTTGACCCATCAACTCTGTCTTGTTGCACACTTCCCTAACAAGGTGAACCATAGCAGGAGTCACACTAAAGGTATACAAATAGCAGGTGATTGTTACACATTTACAGACATAGCGCAGGGGAAAAAGATAGGCCTCAAGGGATCTGAATCCTTAACTCTGAGTAATATTCTTTCAAATAGTGCATAACAAAGTGAGCCATAGAACCACTCAACTAAAGGTGTCAGAAAAGTACATAGCAGATGAGTATTACACATTTATACAATGGAAGGAGGAAGAAAAAAGACATGCCTTGGGAGATTTCAGTCCATGACTGTTCAGTGATACCCTCCTTGACAGTGCATTAACAAGGTAAGCCACAGAAGCACTCTTACTGTATCATGTAGCAGGTCATTATTACAATTTACAGACTGAAAGCAGAACATTCAAAAACAATTTCATCTCTGAGGAGATTTGAACCTTCTATCCTGTGCAGTGACACTCTAGAAATCATTTTGTGAACAAGCCGAGTCATGAAAACATTCAGACTAAAGGCATAAGCTTTACTGCATGTCATACTTGCCATTTGCCTCACAATGGCAATCTGCTCCATTGGGCAACTGATGGCAACCAAAGCAAATATTTACAATACATGACATTGGCTGGTCTTCATTTTTACTATGCAGTAAGCAGTGCCATTTCTCATTGGTAGTACATGGGCATCAGTGGTGCTCATTTTGACCCATTGTGCATGGTATGATCACAAAAAGAAAAGCTGTTTAGAATCCCTTTTGGAGCATGTGTATAATGTGTTTATCTATTTTTGACCAAATTAAATATTGCAAATGGGTGTATAGGACATGAGGGAAAGAGGTAGAACAGAAGGTGAGCAAACATGGAGCGAGCAGGGTAGATGTGGGGTAGGACCATAACTCTCAATATGTTTACCAATACCAAAATTTTATGGTGAAACAAAAGTCCAAAACAAGGGACAAATTTTACATATTGCTACTATAAATGTGGATATTGCCTGAAATAACAGTTGTTGCATTATCATGCATTCTCTGAAGGATATGAAGTATGTAACTCAAATGTAGGTCATTATTACTGACTTCAGTCCTCAGTGATTTGCCAGAAGATTCAAGTGTTATGAGAAAATCACCAAGAAATACGAGACAAACATCTAGACACTCTACAAATATCTAGACAATAGGACAAGTGCCCATGTTTTTTGTTAAGAGAAGAGAAAATTGGAGAAAGAAGGAAGAGAAGAGAAAATTGGAGAAAGAAGGAAGGGAAGTAAAAGGAAGGTAAGAGAAGTAGATTAGGTAACAGGGAAGGAAGGATGTGACTGACAGAGTGTTGGGTAATACATTCAGAAATGGAGAGCACAATAGTGAAAAAGATATCAGGCAGAGGGGAGGATTGTAAAACCAGCGGGGGTGGACATGGACACAAAAGGGGGAGGGGAGCATCAGGTTGCGGGATAGGACTGGGTGATTGCAAATCCAGTCTCTGCCAGCTTGAGACCCAGTGAGTGATTACTTGTTACCCAGGGTACTGTCACCACTGGGTTCTGGCTCAGAAGGTAGAGCCAGTGCTGAGCAGGGATGCAACTCAAGTCGTGCACCGTGGTCTCCCACTGGCTGATGCAGCAGATCCTTCACAGGGTCTGCCAGCTGCCGTTGAGTGATAGAGGTCACCACCACTAAAACTGCTACAAGCAAGTACCACTTTTACAGCATTTGGTGCAGGGACTACCAGAAATAGGTGGTGCAGGTAAGGAAAGAGTGTGTGAAGACAACTGTGGCAGGCTGGAATTGAGATGTGCTAGGTGCTTCAGCTGCTGGTGGTAGCCAACAGGCTTAGCCAGCATGGTAGGTGCAGGTTGCTTTGTTGTTGCTGCATATAGTAGTAAAATATAGTAATAAAAGAAATGGAGAGAAACAAAACAATAAACAAAATAAATGTGTATTTAAAACAAAGTTAATTCAAATTAACAGTAAAGAACACTGGAAAAAAACTACTGAAACTCAAACCAACCAGTGTACAAAGATAGAATAATTGTCTGGAACAAGTTGCTTGATTAAGTCAGTAGTTTATTGTAATCTGCATACAAATAGTCACCCAGTTGGCACACAGGCTGTAAGAGAAAGGATTTCAATAAAGAGGGTCAGGAAAAAGAAATACAAACCTACAGTAAAAACTGCATTCAAAGCTATGGTAATAATGATACAGTTAAACACTTTTAATAGCAGTACATAGTTGGCAATTTCATAAACCTGTTTCTTATATATATATATATATATATATATATATATATATAGAGAGAGAGAGAGAGAGAGGTGTGTATTTAATTTATTATATACATACATTTTTACACACACACGGATAAATGATCATACATTGGCAAATCAAAGCATCGAACAAGTGATCAAGAACAAATAATTGATGCAGGGGGCAAGCCATGGAACATGAATGTTTTTAAATCACTCCACCATCTTGTTTTGTGTCATTGTCATACACTGCACCTCTTTATACAATAATTGGCATATAGCACCACTGACCATATTATTTGACCTAGCCATGCCATGCCATGCAGATGGTTTTCTGAATTGCACACACTCTGCCTGTGGCTGCTTATCTCACAAATTCATTCAGAACAGCGTAGCTAAGTTTTCTGAATCCAGTCCATTGTCTTTCTTATCAAAAGAATACTAGTTAACAAGTGTAAACTTAATAAATGTAGTTTACATGTTTAGTGTGAAGATTAGTAAAAATTCTTTACTTTCAATCTGCTCCTAAAAATAGGTATAGAAGGTACACTGTGAAGTATGTGCTTTGGTGTTTTACATATTACCTTTGAATTTAAACCTTAAAATCTGTATAGGTATTGTAACACAAGATGTGCTGTGGAGTTTATAGTAACACAGTGCATTTTCTGTGGATAGGCTTTTGCAACTTATTCCTTAGAGTAGGCAGGTTGATTAAAGGTGATCATTATTATGTTTTGCAGCATACATCTTCTAAAATATCTGCTCCCCCGAGTGATTTCCACCCCCCCTCCTTTTTGCTTCTCCCTTCTCCTTAAATCCATGGATACTGCGAGAACGGGAGACTTGAAACCATCATCTTGTAGTGTTGGAGTTTTATTGTATGCTTCTAGTTCCTTCGTCTGTTGGCTGGCAGGCATGGTACATTATCTGCCACAGTAGCACAGGAGTGAGTGTTTGCTTTCACATTCCCAGGAGGTTTAGCTAGATTTAGCTATATCTTTCTGCATCTCCTCCACCAGGATTAGCTAGATTGCAACAGACTTGGACAGGATTAACACCTGTAACTCCTGCATGTCATACAGTGAGTGCACACCTGATGCTAACACACAATGGTTCTGCTGTAATGAGACCTGTAGTAGCTCCTTCTCTTCATTTATCCCTTGCCAGCTTTTTTAGTGCTTGGACACCTGGTTGAATTTTGCTTAGTTCAGGGCTAAAGCATCTGCATTACAGAATTGCCATGTGCCTTACATTTAAACTCTTTATATTCTCTATCTATGAATTCAGTACCTGTCTTAGTATGCTTTACACTTTGAAGATAAATGTTGTACTTGTTTCAAATGAAAAAAACCTGTAGAGCAGAAAGTGTTAGGATAGCAAGACACATGTAGAAGGCAGAAGGACACTACAGCTGTTTCTATGATAAATGCACAAGGCGCAGTTCAACTTCAAGAAGTAAGGAAGAGAGTGGCAAGAAAATCTCATAAATGTGTTGCAGACTTTGGAATCTGTTTTATATATTGCCTTAGAATGTAAACCATAACATCTGTATAGGCATTGAAATACAAGATGTGCTGTTGGGTAGAAGTTGTACTAACTGTGTTTTAATTTGCTAATAGTTTGGTATGGGTTAAAATTATATTGTTTAGGTCATGAGGTCCATTAAGTATATATTCACTAGGCTATATCCTACATCCGTTGCTTTTGCAGTAAGGATCTTATTAGCATTTTGTGTCTGTAAATGGATTCTTTTGTCATATATAATGTTTGCATGTTAAGTTGTAAAACAGGAGGTAACAGTTGACTTTTAAGTGCTTTGCACAAACCACATTCCATTTCACGCATTTACTGTCTTTGTGCAGACTGCAGAAATACTGTTCTTACTGAGCAGTCAATAAAATGGTAAAATGATATATGGTCTTCTGTGTACTGCATGCTTTCAGTTCCACCTTTGTTGACATTGAGAACATGGTAGCTGGTGATAAGCATTACCAAAATGCTATTAATCAAGTTTACAGTTATGTTTTTTTTTTTTTTTGGGGGGGGGTCATAAGCATAACCCATTGAAGTGGGTGATTGTTGATCTCCTAACAGAGTTTGGCCAGCAGAGAAAGGTTGTGTACTCTGAGTTTGTGCAATGTTATTATTGGGGGGCAAGATGCTCACTTCTAGTGAGGTGCACAGTGTTATGGCATGCACTGTGGAAAGAGCACATGCCCAAGAATGCAGGAGCTTCAAAGAAAAGTAATTATTAAAGGAAGAATATCTCAGCCCTAGAGCTACTGTGAAGGGACTGCTTACACAGCAACTGTTGTGGTAATAATGTATGCTCTGCTTCCTTTCAGACCTTAAAAAATGACAGTAACAAAAGATGAAAGGGGCCCAGTTTTGAACCCTATATTTCCTTCTGAGGTAACTCTTGAGTTTTTTAATTTTGTCTGTTGTCCAGACAGTACTTTAGCTGTACTACTAACAGTACATTCTAAAGCAACTTAATTCTTGCACCAAACTAGACTTTTGTGTGGTATTTGCAAACTGTTTGTGACTGTTGGATATGTTGCTATGTTTACATGCACCTACACAAATCACTTATACTCTGTGAAGTGAGGCCTTTTCATCCATCCTTACTTAAGTGGGCTAATTCTTAACTCAGCCCCTGCCCCCTCATCCTACACATTACCTTACAAAAACTCTTTAACAGTACCAAAGTACATCTGAAGGTACTATTATTATTATTTTTTTTAATTAATTGCAAAAGGAGACTGCCTGTCTTTTGCAATTATTGTAATTTTGGCCATTTTCTTTTTAATTTATATAGTCTTTTGACATGCAGAAATTGATGTATCAACACTTCTGCGCATGGATAGTTCATATTACATTCAGGAGGTCATATCTCTGAAATAGTTCAAGATTTTTTCTTGATAGTTTCATGGAAATTGAGTGGGTAGCAGTATACAGTACCATTCATATGCTTTTAGTTTTTCAGTTTCAGTAAAGACAGGGGAATGTCCATATTTTTTTTTTTTTAAGCAAATGCCTTTGTTATCTTTTTAAAGGGAATCTTTATAATAAAAAAAATCAACATAATAAAATACTTCATATTTTTCAGGAAATAAAGCTTTCTTAATAACTCCAAGTTGTTTATTACATAAAAAATAAAAACTATAAATGTTAACACACGTATAAAATGATTCAGCAAACTCCTCATTATCATTTCAGCAAAACTGAAATATTACATATTTTATAAATGTTAATATTGCAGTCATAAATTACAGTATTCCATTTAAAAATGCAACATGAACTAGTACACTCGCCTTTGATTCAGAAGGCTGTGGGTTCTTTTCCCACACCAGTTATATCAATTGCTGGTATTGTAGTGCAGCATAAGGGGAGTGCTGCATTCGTAAGTGTGCTGTCCTTCAGATGAGACATTAAACCGAGGCCCCATCTATTTGAGTTGGTGGTAACTCAGGAGGATGTAAAAGATTCCCTAGAACCCATCAAAAAGCGTAAGGGTCCTTTATTTTATATGTGTGTGTGTTTGTGTGTATATATATCTATATATATATATATATATATATATATATATATATATATATATATGTGTGTGTGTGGGTCTACTTCTTGTGTTCGAAAACAAACTTGTTCAAACAACAGAAAGCCGAGACCCACTTCAGTGAAAGTGCACTTTCACATAAATCAGTTAACCGAAGCACGGTACAATGGGGATAAGGAAATATACCCTTTTCCCCACTATAGTGCAATCTCTGAGTTAGTGTGTATGTGTATATATATATATATATATATATATATATATATATATAGATATATATATGTATAAAGAAGCGGGGGTGTGGGGAGTGCATCAGGCTTCCTCCTGCAAAAATGTGTTACACTTTGCCACACCTCCGCTACTTGTAAATACTTATCACTGAAGTGAGTCTCGGCGTTCTGTTTGAACAAGTATGTTTTTGAACAACAGAAGTAGACCCGTGTGTGTGTGTGTGTGTGTGTGTGTGTGTGTGTGTGTGTGTGTGAAACACAAGTAGACCCATGTGTGTGTGTGTGTGTGTGTGTGTGTGTGTGTGTGTGTGTGTCTGTATATATATATATATATATATATATATATATATATATATATATATATATATACACACACACACACTCACACACACATATATATATATATGTACACACCTATTTACACGTGTACATATTTATACAATTATTTTGATTAATTTTCATACTTTATACATCAAAACTTGCCATTTCATATCAGCCCCCCACACCTTTTTCCAAAACCGTAATCTAATCTTTAATGTAAGTGACAATACATATCTGCCATTAAACATAATTCCATTAATTGTTTCATTCCATATGACCCAAATTACATAGAAATCTTTATTTAAATCTATATTCAAGTTCTTATTTTTGCATAATAATCATATTCAATGATGCCCATCGTTTATATTCATATTTTTTACACTTTCAGACAAAATGCTATATCTTCATATATTTTTTACAGTTTTAGAAAAAAATCTATATATAATTTATCCCACAATTGTTTGACTCTCTCACATTTAAAAAAAAAACATGTTCTGTTGTTACTTCTTCCACACAATATAAACATATTCTTTCATGTTTCTTTTGATAAAGCACATTTGCATTAAGAGTTTTTTTATTCCCAAACTCTGCACAAAATCTTGGCATTCAACACCGTATTTATGCTACTTGTTTCTTTCGTTAATTGCTTTAATCTTTGATTCTAAAACATTTTCCTGTGTTATTACCATGCCTTTCTATCGTCTTCAACTTCATTAATTTTTATTTTCCACATTCTTATCTTGATAGATCTGCCTTTCTTCATTTAAATATTATTTTGTTATTTTATTATTTCTTATATTTTCCCAACATTTCTTGTACTTAAATATCATTATCACAAATTTCTCATTATTTTCATTTAACCATTTCAACATCTTATATAAATTTAATAACTCAGCATACACTATTGGATTAATAAGACGTAATCCTCCATTTTCCTTATCCAAATATAAACCACCCATTTTAACAAGATTTACTTTTGATCCCCATACAGAATACAAAATTGGCAATTTTTCGTATCCTCTAGCAATCATAATGACACTATTTATTTATTTTATTTTATTTATTTTACATTTGTTAACCGGGCTAGTCCAACTGGATACATGTCCATTTTCAGTGGAGGCCCGGGGAGAAAAGCTCCTCTACAGTACTACTATAGTAAGACTAAAACAAAAACTTTATCAGAATATATCAGCATATACAAATAATATCTAATAACATATACTTTAAACCTTCTGTTAGAATTAAAATCATTTGAGTACAATATGAGGTACAGTACGTAGTCTCTCTATTACTTAGAAAAGTGTACAGTATGACAGTACAGATAAAGTACCTAGTTAGTCTAATACATCTTTATAAGAAGATGAAAAGTAGAGATTTAGTTCCTTTATTAGTAGTGAGGTAATAGAAACAGCTTTGTAGAGAGTTATGTAGAGAGTTAGATATACGAGATAAAGAGAGGGTGGAAAAAAATCTCATAGCAGGGAGATATGAAGGGTTAGTCTGGGTTATTGCAAGAGCAAAGCCAGTGGTTGGAAAAGAAGAGTTTAAGTTTAGTTTTAAATAGTGGGATTGATGTTTGAGTGGTGAGGTCTTGAGGTAGTTGATTCCATAGTTTCCCAACTGAGTTTGAAAATGTGGAGTCACCTGCTGAGTTCTTAGAAAGAGAAGTATGAATCAGTATTTTGTTAGAGGAGCGCAGGTTCTTCAGATTGCTATAGGGTTTTATGAGGGTGGAGAGCATTGGAGTATTGTCTGGGTGGTAGAGAGCTTTATGGGTGATTGTAAGTTGGTTAAAATGTATAAGGTTGGGTAATTCTAGCCACCCTAGTTTTTTAAGATTAGAACAATGGTGAGTCCTATATGGAGATGCTGTAGCAAATCTGGCAATATTGTTATAAGACGTAGTTAGTTTGGTAAGATTATATTTAGAAAGATTTGTATAGATTGGGGAGGCATATAAAAGGGAAGAGATTAAGTGGGTTCTAGCTATAGTGGTTCTGGCTTCAGGAGTAAGGAAAGATTTAATTCTATACAGAGAGCCTAGTTTTCTGTTAGTTGATTTTATTGTAGAGTCAATGTGTGTGTCAAATTTGAGTTGGTTGTCAATTGTAATGCCTAGTAGTTTGGTGTTATTGTCTGGGGAGATAAGGATGCCATTGTTGGCTGTGAGTGAGAAATTAATGGAGGGAGACAAGATGGTGGGCGTAAAAATCAGGAGTTTGGTTTTCTTTGGGTTAAGGAGGAGACAATGGTTGGAGAACCATTGCTCTATGGTAGTGAAGGTATTTTGTGTAAGGGAATAAAGTTCTGACTGTGTTGGGGCTGAGCAGATAATGGTTGTATCATCAGCATATTGAATGCAAGTTGATAGAGGAGTAGCTAGGTAAAGGTCATTTATAAAGATGGAAAATAGTAGAGGGCCTAAGATAGAGCCCTGAGGAACTCCTATAGAGGTGGGAAGGAGATCAGAGAGATGGTTATGCCAGAGTACCGCCTGTTTACGGTTATTTAGATAGGATGTGAACCAATTTAAGGCTGCATTGTCAAAGAGAGGACTTCAGACGATGGAGCAGATGATTGTGGTTGACCATATCAATGGCTTTGGATAGGTCGAAGAAGGCTGAAGAGGGTATGTTATTATTGCTATTATTTATTGAGTCGATAAAGGATAGTAAGGCTGTAGTAGTACTATGGAAAGGCGAAAACCATGTTGGCACTTAGCTAGGAGGTTATTATTTAGCAGGTGATTTAGTACCTGTTTGTGGATGCATTTCTCCATTATTTTTGCAAGTGGTGATAATAATGCTATTGGACGAAAGTTGGAATACTCAGTAGAGTCACCACCTTTGAACAGTGGGATGATATAAGAAATTTTCCATAATGATGGAATTGTGCTTTCTTTTATGGTCCTGTTAATCAATATGGAGATGGGGTAAGCTATGGCTTTTGCACCAATTTTAAGGAATTCTGCTGGTAATTTGTCGGCTGAGGGAGTTGTAGGTTTTAATTTTTGAAGTAAGGATGATATATATGTGGTGGGTATGGGTTTGAGGTGGAATGGGGGGGGAGTGGGGCCTTGGTTTAGCAGTTTGGAGGTATCAGGGCTTTGTTGGTTAGCTAGCTTTAGAATGGCAGAGGTAAAGAAAGTATTAAAGGCATTAGCTGTTTGTAATGGGCAGTCGGGGTTTGAATCAATAGGATTTGGTGTGGCAACTTTTCCTGGTGATAGCAGTGTATTAATGGCGGTCCAGAATTTATGTGGTTGGTGTAGGGATGCTTGTTGTAGCTGAGTATAAAAGTTCTTCTTATCTTGTAGAATGGCTTTTTTTGTTAAATTCCTTTGTTCTCTGAAAATAAGGCGATCAGTTGTATTTTTTGAGGTACGCCATTTTATCCAGGCTTTGTTTCTACTAAGGATTAGGTTCCTGGTGGCATTAGAAAGCCATTGGGCTGTTTTAGATTTAATTCTTATAGAACGCATTGGAGCGTGATGTTCTAGGATTGTCAGAAAAGTATGATTGAAGTAGTTAACAGCCGTCTATAGGGAGAGATTTAAGAGATGACCAATTAACTTGCATAAGTTCATTTTGAAACAGAATGGGATCAAGGAATTTTTTGCTACGGGATGTTATGACTTGGGTGGGGATAGTTAAACTTGTTTTATGCCTGATGATATATGTTAGAGAGTGGTCGCTGAGGTCATCTGGGAGTGTCCCTGTTATATACTTTAGCTGGGGACTGTTTATAAGTATCCAGTCAAGTATACTTTCTTTGTTATTTTGTTTGTTTGTTCTTGTTGGGGAGTTAATGGTTTGAGTAAAGCCATGTACGTTAATAAGAGTGGGTGGATAGGTGTATTGACATAAATTCCAGTCAATATTAAAATCTCCTAAAAGAATAGTTTCTTGAGGGAGATTTAGTGAAAGCCAATTTAATAGGTCTTCTAAAATAGTGGGATTTTTTCCTGGGGGAAGATAGGTGCAGATAATGTTAACTGTTTTGTGAGGGTTGAGCTGAAGTTTGGAAATAATTATTTCTACATTATTGTCAGATGGAAGAGTATGATTTTCTTTGCTTATATACTGTCTTTCCCAATAAGACTGAATTAATGAGATGCACTTTTTTCTTTAACCTACATGTTTTCCATAATATACAATTATTTCCATCATCAGATCCCTTCCTTTGTTATGATCTTCATCAAACTTTACTCTCTAAAACAAATATTTCCTTCATAGAAACTGAATACCTGCTATTCATATTTGCCTTTATTAAGCATCATACTGTTGTCTCTTACACTTTCAGCTGAGTAAATAATAACTTCTCACATCCTCTGTTTATTTTCAGTTGTTATGATGTCTTATGCACATGATATTATAACTGGTATTTCAACTTTCACTTCATTTTGTAACCTGCATTCTTCATTTATTGATTTATCTAACAATTGTATTCAAAACCAAAGCAAATAAAATAATGCTCATAGGACACCCTTGCCTTGTATTATTATTCATATCTATTTCTTTACTTATCCATCTATTAATTAAAACCCTTATTTTATTCTCATAAGCTGTTATACACACTTTTTTAATCTTTCTATTTAATATAATACATGCCCATTATTTTCAACAAAATGTTATGATGTATAGAATCAGATGCTTTATTAATATCACCTACCATAAGTTTTACATCTTCCTTCTTTCTCTTTATATCTTCTATCATTTTTTTTACTGTAGTTAATAATTCCTGACATCTCTTTCCTGTTATGCCGCATACACTTTCCTCCATGATATATTGCATCTTACTTTCAAATTTCTGTTGTATTATTTTTCATAACTATCTTATAGTCTATATTATTTAAAACTATTGGTCTCCAGATTGTTATGGCTCCCTTTTCCATATAAATTTTAATATTCCACTACATAATTCTTTATATTTCAATCTGTCATTCAAGCATTCATTAAATACACATATTAAATACATTTTCTGTCATCCTTCTAAATTTTTATATATTTCAAACCCAGCACCATCTGGACCTGAAACTGGTTCTACATTTAACTGTTCCAGTACCTTTTCTAATTCATATAAAGTAATCTCTTTGCCAAGTTCTGTATTTTGTTTTCCTCAGAATTTGTTTCAGCTTCCCATTCCTTTGTCATCTTTCTCTTTTTTTACCAAAAAGGTCTTTTGCATAATTAAAACATTTACCATAATTTCTTGCTGACTTTTCTTTTTAATATAGTCTTTGTCTTTCATTTCTGTCATTTTATTACTATCCTCTTTTATTTGTTTTACTTAAATAAGGGGAAACTTCTTTTCTTCCTTATAGAAAATATTTTTGTTTATACAGTAATTCTGTCAATTTTCCTATAGATCTTTTCTTTCTCATAATAATAATTTCTGTTATTGTTTTCCAAATTGTTTATTAAATATCTATGTATGTTAGCATATTCCTCTTTTTCTCTATTTTTCCAGAATAGATAGCTATTTTTATATTTTCTTTTGAATGCAATCCACCATTCTTACAATTCGACGTAAAATACTCTCCTGTTAATATGAGTTTTCCCCAAGTGCTTAATATTTTTCTTTCCTTTTCCATTCCATTCCTTTTTATACGTTTCCTATCTTTATATGTTCTTCAAAAACCTACCATAGTAGTTGTTTCTTCCATTATACATATTCCTTCTGATACCAAAAAGTCTATTCTATTTCAGTTTTTAAAATATCTCTCCTATAAGTCCATGTTTTTTATTCCATATAACTAATTTTCCACATTTTATTATTTCAGTATTTTTTTATATATTTTCCTCTTTTCTTTCTATTACCTCTTAAGTCACCATTGAAATCCCCTGTAATTATATCCTTGTGAACAAAAAACATAATCCAATATTTTCTGAAATAAGTTCTCCATCTCTTTACTGGTTACACACACACACATATATATATATATATATATATATATATATATATCAGTAATTGTATATACTTTCTCTTGCCACCTTACATCTATAATAGTTGTACTTCCCATTTTTACTAGATAACCTACACAATTTTAATTACTGTTCTATATAAAATTGCTATACTTGAACACTGTTCATTCCCTATATTCCATATTTCCCCATCCCATAATTTTTGTGTCTGTAGTCTTTCTTCTTTTTTTAATTTCTCCAAATCCCTTGGGTTTCTAATACCATGACAGGAATGGACCCCATTCCTAAATCAAAGTGTGATTAAAGTTCATGAAATTAGTATTGTTTCACTCTTTGTCTGCCAACAGTGCTCTTTGCAGCAACCGCAGTGTGTCCAGTAATGACTCCTTCTGCAGTTCATATGGAGTTGCATGTATTGGTAGCATATCTAAATAAGATTTTAGACTTTTTTTTTTTTTTTTTTTTTTTTTTAATAAGACCAGTTGCTCCTACTACTGTTGGAACTATTTGGGTATGTTTCTTCCACATTGCTCTCGTTTCTGCTTGCAGATCATGATATTTTATAATTTTATTTCTCTCTGTGGGCAGGACACTGTAGTCACTGGGTGTGGTGATTTCAGTGATTAGTGCTACTTTTGTCTTCTTTTCCTGGACCACCATGTCCAGTTTTCTAGCACCTATCTTTTGAACTGTTGGTAATGGGTGATCCCATGTGATGTAAACTTCATTTTCTGTGATGCTTTGTGGCTCATGTTTCCAGTGCTTTTCAGCCACTTCAAAACCATAATGTTTGCACAATCCCCAGTGCGACAGTCTCACCATATTATTGTGCCTTTCAGTATACAGTCCTTCTGCCATTAGTATGTCACAACCAGCAACAAGGTGTGCGACTGTTTCCAGTTCGGTTTTACAAAACCTGCATTTGTCTGTTTCTCCCACATGTTCAATGGACTTTTAAAACCAGCATGTATGTAGCCCATTATCTTGATCCGGCATGTTAACCTTTCATCTCTTGGTTTAAAGTCACCTCTCCTTAACCATTCCTGCGTTCATTCCTGAACAACATGATGTTCTTCCAGAAGTTTTCTATACTTGCAACTATATTTATGCATCTTCCACATTTCTTGCCTTTTCATCTGATCCTTCGCCTTATGTTCTTTCTTTTGTTTTTTGGCACATTCAGTTTCTGCCTGATTTTTATCTACTTCTGGTTTGATTTCCATTCCTGCTTGGCGCCGATATGCTTCTGCTAGGTTAAGCAGGGAAGTCATCTTAGATTTATTCTCCTCATTTTTCAAAACTTTCACTACATTTGGGTCTCTTGAGATCAGCAGATGTGTGTGGAGTCCCACAATTGCAGATCTGTACATTTAATCAGTTTCAAGGAGACTCCCCCCCCATCACCCCCAAAAGGGACCATAACCATACCAGAAGAATATAGAGTCCCTGAAATTACAGACACTTAGGTTAAAACAGCCCTCTCCAAAACCAAAAACTCAGCATCAATGGGACAGGACGGTGTCCCAGGCTGCGTCCTACACAAGCACAACGACAAACTAACACCTCACCTAAACACACTGTTCAAACTCCACCTCTCCACAGGCTACATACCCATAGAGTGGCGCACAGCAACTGTTATTCCGCTCCACAAAGGTGGAGCCACAACAGACCCCGGGAACTATTGCCGTATAAGCCTGACTAGCTTGGTCTGCAAGGCTATGGAGCACATCATCATGGAACTTATTAACAGAGACATTGGGAACCTCCAAACACTGGACCCTACGTAGTTCGGCTTTGTCAAGGGCAGATCATGCCTCCTAAACCTGCTGGACTTCTTTGAGACAGTTACCAAGGCTATAGATGAGAGAAAGGTTGTACACACAGCCTACCTAGACCTCGCAAAGGACTTCAACACCATTCCCCATTCTGGGATTATAGACAAGCTCACCAGCCTGAACATAAACCCCGATGTCACAAGATGGGTTGCCAGCTGGCTAGAGGACAGAATCCACATGGTGAGAGTTGCGGGAGCTACTTACGACTCTAAACCGGTTACAAGTGATGTTCCCCAGGGCTCAGTCCTATGACCCCACCTATTCAGCATATACTTCTCAGAGGTACAGGCAAGCACAGGAGGACTATGGCTGACCAAGTTCACAGACAACGCAAATTAGGGGCTATAAGTGACTCTCCGGCTGACACAGACATCCTCCAAAAGGGTCTCACTGAGACGGATACCTGGTGTCAAAATCATGGCCTCAAGCTAAATGCCAAAAAGTGCATAGTCATCCCTTTGGAAAAAACAAAGTACCCACAAACTACCACATAGGTGGTAGTTCCCTAAATACGGAAGACGTAATAAGGGATCTGGGGACCCAAGTAGATATTAATCTCACCTTTGATAATTACATTGCCAACGTGGTTATAAAATCCTTCTACGTGGCCCACCTAATCACAAAAGGGTTCACATCCAGATCAAAAGAGGTCATTGTGCCCCTCTACTCGTCACTCATCAGATCTATCATAGAGTACAACGCCCCATTTGGGATGTACCTTACAAGACACCTGCAATAGCTGGAAAATCCACAGAAGTACCTCACCAAGAGGATCACTGGCCTCAAACAGATGCCCTATGCAGCTTGACTGAAGAAACTCCAGCTGTACTCGGTGGCAAACCGCCTACTCAGAGGTGATCTCTGCCTGACATACAAGGCCATGTCCAACCCAGAATTTATGGACATGCTCCACCTAAAGAAAACCTTATCCCCTCAAGCCACACGTTTTAGAGATCTAAACCTCACCACAACAATAAATAGGACGTGCTGGAGGGATAGATTCCTGTCCCAGAGACTTCCCATGCTTTGGAACAAGATTCCAGTTAGGCAGAGCTCCTCGCTAACACTCTTCAAAAGAAACCTTGACGAGTAGATGGTAAACAGAAAGTTTACCCTGGGGATCACTTCAGTGGCTTTGCTGGACAGAGGCACAGGGAACTAATCTGGGGGGGGGGGCGGCGACGAAAGCCAACACATTCTGGCTAGGCTTATATATGCCTTTGGGCAGATAGCCTAGTACCTACCTATGAACCAATCCCTCCTTCGGAACAGGAAATAGATAATCTTGGTATGCACTGAATTTTATAGATCATTTGGTAAGCATGAAGCATCCTTCTTGTTGTAATATCTAATCTAGCCAACACGTTTTGGGGCCAATCAATCACTCCAAAACTGCAAGTTAGGACAGGAAGAGCAAATTGGTTTATAGCTTGGATTTTGTTCCTAGATGTCAGTGCTGTTTTCAGGATTAATTTAAGTCTTCTAAAATATTCCTTACTAAGTTTTACTCACATTTGTTCATGTTTATTGCTGATCCTTCATCAATTCCCAAGTATTTATACACTCCCTCTTGCTCAAGTTCTTTTATATCACATTCTTGTCCCACACTGATGTTTTCCTGGTGCTGCAGTTTTCCTGCTTTAAAGGTTGCTTTTGCACATATGTCAAGGCCAAATTACATTCTAACATCATCTGAAAAAGTTTTGACAACCTACAGCTGTGCTTTCAGTTCCTCATCTGATGAGCTATATAGTTTTAAATCATCAACAAAGAGAAGATAAGTCTTTAGACTGTTGTTTTCTAGAAGCCAAATTGTAGCCATGGCCTAAGCTCTTAAGTAAACAGCTTAATGGGTTAAGGGCAAGGCAGAACAGTGACGGAGAGTCACCCTGGAATATCCCCCTTTGAATATTTATCCCTGGGATAATAATTTGTCCTTTATCATGGTTTAATTGCAAAGTGGTCTGCCATTGTTTCATGGTCACTGAAATGTAGTCGATCAGTGTAGGATGTATCTTATACATTTTTAAGCACTCTTTTATCCATGAATGTGGGATACTATCAAATACTTTTTTGTAGTCAGTTCATGCCATACTTAGATTCTTCCCCTTTTTACAGTTCTCCGCTATTACTTTATTTAACAATAAATGATCCTTTGTTCCATATGACTTTCTTTTATTGCCATTTTGTTCTACTGCCATAATTGAGTTTTCTTCTAAATGACTATAAACTCTGTCAGCATCAATTCCCGTGTATAGTTTGTACGTCGTCGGAAGGCAAGTTATTGGTCTATAATTTTTGGTGTAGCTTGCAGGTTCACTCTTAAGTAGGAGCATTGTTTTACCTGTTAGCCAAATTGGTGTCTGTTCAGGGTGTGCATATAAATAGTTCTTACTTATGGCTAGGTCTTCATGCAAAGATGTTAATACTTTTAACCAAAAGTTAGGCACTGCATCTGGGCCTGGGGTTTTCCAGTTAGAGGCTTTTCGTAACTTTGTTTCAATCTCTCTGGATGTTACTTCATCCCATTTCATATCCTGTAACTTTAAACCTCTTATTCTTTCTTTTACTACTTTTAACCATTAAGCATCTTTGTTGTGTTCCACAGGATCTTCATAGATACTTATCCAAAATGCATCTATTTCTTCTTTTTTTGCCGGTCTTTCAATTCCTTTTACCTTGCTTTCTAATTTTCTGTAAAACTTTTTTGGGTCATCATTAAGTTGCCTATTTTGTACTTTTCCTTTATATTTACCTGTGTATCTTCTAAGTTTTTCCACCTGTGCTAAAATTTTTAATTTATTATTTGCGATAGTGCATGATAGATCCTGGTCTGTTCTAATACTGCGCACTTTTTTTTATCGCATCTATTTTTGAGCTATTCCCTCTTCTATAGTCTTCTAACAGTGGCACTTATTGTCTTAATTGCTTTATATTTTTCTCTAATCGATACTTCTGTGATGGTATTTGATTTCTCCCCTTCCTTTGCTTCACTATCCTTTGTTCTTGTGGTAGAACTTTATCAGTTATTAATTTAGCTGCACAGTAACATAGCCTGTTTACTTCTGTTATATCGCATGGATCTCTATGGACAGTCTTAATTACTGTGTTCATTTGTTTTATCAGACTTCTGACTTTTGGGGTTTTATTGACTTTCTGCGGTCTATATCTATCTATGTCCATTAAAGCAAGCAACTTGTCCCTTAGTTCATTTTCTTCCAGACTGAGGGCACATCTTTGTTTTTCACTTCCTGCGGGCATTCTATAGAAAGTTCCATAGCATCTTCCTGTGGCACTTTATCTTCAATTTCATCCTGTGCCATCTGTTGTTCTGTCATATGGAAACTCACTGGCCTATCACTCCTCAGCATTGACTGCATCAGAGTTTCTGCAGTCTCCTGTTCCTTCCCTTGTTGTCTAGCTTTATGTGAACATTTATACTGGTTTCCTGTGGGAGGCTCCAAAATATCTTGATATGGCACCTGACCAATTGCTTCCTGTTCCATTGCTCTATCCTGTTGTGGTGCTTTCTGCATTAGATTTTCTACACTGAATCCTTCACTTCGCAGGTGCTCCATAACCTCAATTTCTGTTTCTTTAACTTCTCCATTACTGATCTCCTTTTCCTGTTTGTCTTCTTATTTTTTTTTTGTATTGTAAAGTTTTCCATATCTGGATTCCTTTTCCTGTATTTCTCTTCAAATATCTTTGGTGTTGCTCTTTTTGTATTGGTTAGTTTTGCTTTCTCCTTGGCATAAATATTACACCGTATTAAATCTCTTTTTCTTTCCCATGTCCATATTTCTTCTTCATATGTCTCCTGATCTTCCTGCTTCTCCTTACTTTGGGGACTCGCTCCATCATGCTGTGATGTAGTCTGTGTTAGACTTTCTACATTAAATCCTTCACTCCACAGACAGTCCTTAACTTCAACATCTATTTCTTTAACTTTTGCTTTACTAATCTTCTTTTCCACATTCCATCTTTATGATAGTAATTTTTTGTTGTGAAATTTTCCATATCTGGATGCTTTTGCCTGTATTTCTCTCCAAATATCTTTGAGACTGCTTTCTTTATATTAATTAACTTGGCTTTCTCCTTTGCATAAATATTGCACCATATCAAATCTCTTTCTTTCCCATGTCCATATTTCTTTTTTTATACTTTTCAAAAATGTCTAGGTTTTGTTGTTTACATTTTTGCACTTCCTCAGATGCTTCTTTTTCCAAATAGATCAAAGTTTCTTGATCTATATACTGTTTTTCAAAAATCCGTTGTATTAATGAACACAATTTTTTATTTGAAGCTTCTGACAGTTTTTCCTGTGAAAGTATTTGTCTTTCCTCTAATTTATCTCTTAACTCTTTGTATATCCTCTGTCTAATAATGCTGGGCTTTTTGCATAATAGTAACAATGCATAATTTCTTTCTTATCCTCAATAGTCCACTCTATCGTCTTTATGGCTCTTCTTTGGCCTATCAGTTTTTGTGATTTTTGTGGACTGCTACTACTTTGTACAATGGGGGGCCATCCTCCCCTTCGGCCGGGCCTGGCCACATTGTAGGAATGTTTCCAAAGTTTGAGGATTCTAAACTGTCACTTTTTCCATTCCTGGCACCAGTGTGCCTACCAGGATTGGGCACTTTTTTATCTTGGGACTTGTGCACACAGCTATCATTTTTTGTTTTTGACTTACTTCTGTCCATGATATATTGACTGTATTAATATATCTTGGTGAGATTTTGTGAAAAAACAGGTCCACCTCGTGAAGGTACTAACTAAGACTTGAGGATGAATTCAGCTTCAGCACTACTACTACTCTCCTTTGCTTGCTGACTTTTCATCTCTCCATTAGGACCCTCTTCCTGTATCAAAATCTTTATGTCTTCCAAAATAATTATATCCACATCACATTTATTGTACCATTCTTGTACCATTCTAAAATTGCTGTTCTTCTAACATTATTGATATGGAGTAGTTAACTTAATTTTATCTGCAACCTGTGGGTATTTGGATCCATATCGGATCCGAGCCAGCAACTTTTTTTCTAGCATCTGCTCCAAGCTCTGAGCTCCTCCCCCTACCCACAATGCACTACCATCTCCTACCTTCCTTCAGATCTCATTTTCCACGCCATAGAGAGCATCGTGGTCTCCTTCGCTCTGAGCTCAGGGATAGTAAGTCTAAAAATTCTTTGTCTTTAGTGTGTCTGTGTTAGTTGTTTCCCTTCCTCCCCACTAGTATATCAATTGTTCGTCGATTAGTTCAAAAAAAAAAAAAAAAAAACGTTTTGTTATAAAACTCTATAGAGTAGTTGTTAGGCCTGCCCTTCCCCTACGTGTGTTTGTATGTGGTGATCTTTGTAGGGAGCGGTGTTTGGTGCAGGACCATGACTGATCAGCCAAAGTCAGCGTTTAAAAAATGCACAGAGTTTGGCCATAAGCTCTCACCGGCTGTTGGTTACATTCTGTGTGTAATTTGTTTGGGAGTGTCCCATTTGTCGACTCAGTGTGCAGTCTGTACTGGGTTCAACCCTAGAGCCCTCAGGGATCGGAAGGCCAAATTGGTAGCCAAAGGCCTTCTTCTTGCATCTATGCTGGAGTCTACCACAGCCTCAGTACCCATTACTCCCACCCAACCTCCCTCCCAGACAGGGACACTAACTCCCGTTTCTTCTGGTGCTGGGTCAGGCAAGGAAAAAGTTACAGTGAGTGTAGCAGACAAAGACCAGGACAGAGAAAGGCACAAGGAGGACAGGGACAAGAAAAGGGATAGACCTCTCAAGAGATCCCCGGACAGGGAGCTCTTTCTCAGTCCCTCTACTAAGTCCATGAGGCCAGTTTCTCCACGGCTCCAGTCTCCTCGTTTTTCACTGGAGCTGCTGGAACCTTCGGATCCGTGGCCTTCCTCACCCTCACAGCACAGACCAGCCAGATCTGAGTCGGTGGCTTCTTCGCAATCGACTCTGAGCTTATCAGACTTAGACATGAACAGGATGATGCGGAGTTTCATTCAGACCCAAATACAGATGGGAGTCGTGCCAGGCTCCACTCCCTCCAGAGGGGGAACCCCCATGCCTATTTCCCATCACATCTCTCCTTCCCTGATCCATACATCGGCTTTGGGGTTCTTGGATCCGAGGTTTTTTAGGGCTGGTAGCTCGGTGCCGACGGTTCCCCCAACCTCGACTCCAGCGGTTACCTTGAGCTCCTTGGATCCGACTAGTTAGGAGCCGAGTGACTCTCTGAGCTGCAGACAGGGAGTCTGACCCGAGGGAATGGATTCTTCGGCTCTGCCTCTTTTGGATCTGACCCGTTTCCTGGGACCTCAGGCTGCCCTTGCTGCGGATCCGGGCAGGGCTTCCTCCTTGCTGGGTGCCAAGGTGGTACGCTCTCCTTCGGCCTTCGAAGTGGTGGAGAGGGTTCTCTCCCAAGGATTGAGATCCCAGCCCATCCCCTCAGATTCCACCCACACCCCTCTGGATTTAGCAAAGACTCCCTTCATCCTGTCTCAAGGCCAGCCCGTTCCAGAGGGGCCCCAGGTTATTCCCCCTGATGAACCCCCTGTGGCTCACAAGTCCTCTTTAGAGAGTCCCACTGAAGAGGGCCACCATAAGCGCAAGTGCAAAAGGAGGAACTTGAGTCCCTCACTATGGACACTGACTTAGAGGAAGGAGAAGGTTCCCCCAAGTCACCTCCCGACGACGTCTCCTTCAGAGACATCATGGAGATCCTCCCCCAGAGGGGAGCTTGGTCAGCCCCAAAACCTTCTGTGGATGAGTCAGTGTTCCTGGAGGCCTTTGGCACGGGCCCATCTACTTCCTAGGTGTCTCCGCCAGCGGGCCCCTTGGTGGACCTTATCACCACGTGGGCATGGAGGGAGCCTGACACCACAGAGCCCATCCCCAAATGCCCCGACAAGATTTTATCTCCTCCTACTGACAGACAACCTTGGTCAAAAGGAGCCCCAGTTGACGCTATGTTGGTCGCAGCAGCCACCGAGAAGGAACTAGCGCAGGAGAGTTCCTCAGTCCACCCTCCAGACAAGGAGTCCAGGTCGGTGGATAGGTTTGGGAAGCGTGTTTATTCCTCAGCAACATTTTCAATCCGTGCGCTGAACTATTTGGCACATGATCCGGCTTCAATGAGACCTTGTATCGGAATTCGCTGAGTCGCCCCCAGAGTCCTTATCGCAGCAGGGCAAACAGCTGTTCTCTGCGAAAATGTCGACTCTGAAGTCAGTATCGAACATGTCTATGCGCCCCCTTTCCCATGCCACGGAAGGAGCAGCTAGGGTGGCTGGAACAGGAGTAGCCATGAGGTGTCACGCCTGGCTCAGGTTCTGTCAGTTTGCAGACTTTTTCAAGGCATCGTTTATTAAAGCTCCCTATGACGGTTCTTCCCTTTTCAGGAAGACAGTATGTGACACACTTGTCCAGAGCGAAAAAGACGGGCAGACTTGGGTCTGCCGTCGGGATCCACTTCTCTAACCCTCAGCGATCCTTCTTTAGGAATCAAAGAGAGCAAAAGAAGATGTGGTTCCGAAAATCTCAGTTTTACCAGGATTCTCAGGACAACTATTCCCCCCGAGGCAGAGGGGGACAGGATCGACTCTGACCCAGAGGTAGAGGGGGTCCCAGGAATTTTGGGTTTAGGGAACCTTTTAGACCCACTCACCAGCCCTGAGAGGTTGCCCGGCTGTCCTACTCTGGAGGCAGTCAGGGGGAGATTGTCCTTACACCCAGCGGCATGGGAGTCCATAACAACAGATCGCTGGGTGTTAAAGATTATATCCAGAGGTTACACTATCCCATTTGTTGCCCCTCCAAATGTTCCAAAACACCTCCCGGATGTTCCACCCGCTCACAGGAAGGCTGCAGCTCTAGAAGTTCCAAAGCTGCTTCTCAAATGAGCCATCGAACAGGTCTCCCCCGACCAGTCCGGATCAGGCGCTTACTCAAGGTTCATTTTAGTGCCAAAAAAGATGGGGGACCTCAGGCCCATTCTAGACTTGTCTACTTTGAACCTGTCTGTCGCCAAAGAGAAGTTCCAGATGGTCACCCTACAGTCCATTCTACCTTATCTCCAAGAGTGCGACTGGATGTGCTCGTTAGACCTCCAGGATGCTTACTACCACATCAAGATCCACAGAAGCTCCAGGAGGTTTCTGCGCTTCCGGCAGGGAGCCAGTCACTTTCAGTTCAGAGCCCTACCCTTCAGTCTCACCACAGCCCCCAAGGTGTTCACCAAGGTAATGGCAGTTGTAGCGGCTCACCTGAGGCTTCAGGGTATTCAGATATTTCCTTACCTGGACGACTGGCTGTTTGCTGCCCCCAACAAGCATCTGCTTTGCCTGGTCCGAGACTACTTTATTCGGTTGGCAGATCTGTTTGGGATTACAGTCAATATTCAAAAATACCAGTTGCAACCAGTGCAGGTTTTAGACTTCATCGGGGCATGGTTAGACACTTTGCTGATGAAAGTATTTTTAACTCCAGACAGGATCTTACACCTCAGGTGCCACATAGCTCAAATAGCAAACTTCAAGTCTCCAAAGGTGAACGTGGTTCTCCGGGCACTGGGCTCCATGGCTGCCTCTATATCGATTCTCCCTTGTGCGTGCCTTCATATGCGGATTCTTCAATGGACTCTGGTTGTTCAATGGTGTTGGCTAGACCTGCCTATGGAATTTCCGATCAGGATCAGTCACGTCTGCAGGATGTTCTTTCTTTTGTGGTTAAATTCACCGGAGGTTATAGAAGGATGCCCCTTCGCGTCATCTCCAGTCCAAGCCACAGTGACCACGGACACCTCCCAACTCGGGTGGGGGGGACACTGTTCGGGAAGGACAGTTCAAGACACGTGGCCCCAGACAGAGACCAAGTTGCATATAAATGTTCTAGAGATGAGGGCAGTGCTTTTAGCGTTGGAAGCCTTTCACACTGTCCTCCCTCTCGGATTGATTGCAATTCAGTCAGACAACATGTTGGTTGTCTGGTATATTAACAAGCAGGGGGGAACCAGATCCTACCCCCTGTGTCACGAGGCCATGAGAGTGTGGGAGTGGGCGATTTCCACCGGTCGGTTTCTGATAGCAACGCACGTCCTGGGGCGCTCCAACATTTTAGTGGACAGATTGACTAGTGGACTATTCTGATGCTGTACGAGTGGTCTCTGAAACAGTCAGTAGCGGAGGAGATATTCCTTGCATGGGGTCAGCCTTTCTGCAGTCTCTTCGCATCTCCTTCCAACACAAAGTGCAGTGAGTTCTTCACTCTGATTCCCTCACCAGGGGATGCCCCCAGAGACACTCTAGTCCATGCTTGGCACCTCAGGCTTCTGTATGCTTACCCACCCTTGCCACTCATTCTGAAGTTTCTTCAGAAAGCTTGCCAACTGCGGTGCAAAGTTATCCTCATTGTCGCGTTCTGGCCTTGCCAGGTTTGGTTCCCATTCCTTTGGTCTCATCTCTTAGCTCCTCCGTGGGTTCTGGATCCCTGCCCGGATCTAATCTCCCATCCTTCAGATGTTCGCCCGTCTGACCTGGGCAGCCTCAAGCTGACAGCTTGTTTGCTTCAGTTCCGTTGATTGCCAGGACTCCCGGTCTTTCATCCCCTGTAAAATCCATACTGGTGGCTTCTCTTAAAGATTCCACTAGGAAACTTTATCTCAGTAAATGGAACCGTTTTTTTCTATTTGGGCTTCACAGAGAAATCTAGATCCCTTTAAAGCCCCTGTTCCAGCGGTGTTGGATTTCTTGTCTGGTATTTTTCAGCAATGAGCTAGCTCCTCTACAGTGAAAGTACAATTGTCAGCCATTTCTAATTTTCCTGTTGGTGAAGACAATATTGCCTTAGCCTCTTCTAGGTTGTGTAAGGCTTTTCTTAAAGGCACTTTTCTTTTGCGCCCTCCTGTCAAGGATTCAGTTCCCCCTTGGGACCTTGCCTTTGCCCTACAGGCATTGGTGGCTCCCCCATTCGAACCTGCAGCATCGGTGGATTTAAAATTTTTATCCTGAAAGACAGCTTTCCTAGTCTCCATTACCTCAGCTAGGAGGGTTTCTGAGCTTCAAGCTCTGTCAGCCATTCCTCCTTCTTTGGCCTTCCATAAGGATATGGTCTCTCTCCATACTACTCCTTCTTACTTACCTAAAGTGGCATCTGAAGCAAACATAAACAAGTCCATTAATCTGCCCGTTTTCTTTCCTAATTTCCAAAACAAGGGTGAATACAAACTTCATCTGTTAGATGTTCATAGACAACTTTGCTTCTGTCTTCATAGAACAAAATCATTCCGCAAGTCTGACCAGTTGTTCGTTTCCTTTTCCAAATCCTTTTTGGGAAAAGCTATTTCTAAGGTTTCTTTGGCTAGATGGATCACTCTTTGCATTTCGCATGTCTGCAAAGCATAAGGTTTATCTCCTCCTGATGTTGTTAAAGCTCACTCTACCAGGTCCATGGCGACTTCTGCTGCCTTTTGGTCTAGGGTTTCTTTGGACGACATTTGTGCAACAGCAACCTGGACCAATTCACATACCTTCATTTCTCATTATAAATTAGACCTGATTTCTAGAGGTAGAGCATCCTTTGGCTCTACGGTGCTCAGGAATATCCTTCCATAAGGGCCTCCCAGGATTGGAGTAGCTGGGGACTCTGTCCCACAGGTTGCAGATAAAATTAAGTTAACTACTTCAGATAAAGAAGTTATGTACTCACCATAACGTTCCATCTGAGTAGTTATACTTCATTTTTCTGCAACCTTCCCTCCCTCCGTCCCCCGGACCTTGTCATGTCCATATTCAGGTTTGGTTCATTGGGCTGAGTTGCTAATGTATTTAGTCACAGCAAACTCGATCTGAGGGAAGGTAGGAGATGGTAGTGCATTATGGGTAGGGGGAGGATCTCAGAGCTTGGAGCAGATGCTAGAAATAAAGTTGCCGGCTCAGATCCGATATGGATCCGAATACCCACCGGTTGCAGAAAAATGAAGTATAACTACTCAGATGGAACGTTATGGTGAGTACATAACTTTTTTTTTATACTATTAACATTCACAGAAAGAATCCTTAAATTGTTCCTTTCTCTCTTTCTTAGTTTAGGAGATATCATCCTGTATTAATTTCTTATAAGAAAGGCTTCATCCATTCCTTTTCTTTTTCTTGTATATCAATAGCTTTAAATTTTCTTTTTCTATCTTTAACTCTTTTACCAATAGAAATCTTTCTTTCTCTTACCATTTTCCAACTTATGTCTTATTACTAACTTCTGATTGGGTCTCAAATTCCTCTCCTTTATTATCATCTCCCTTTTTCCTGCAGTTTAATTTATTTGTATCTCCTCTTCAGTCCATTCTTTATCTTTCTCTCTTCCCTGGTTTGTTGCACTTGGATCATCCTCCCTTTCATCCATCCATAAATGACACTTTTTACATTTATAAAATTTGAGTTCACAGTTTTTGATTCATGCCCAGTTTTATCACATACATAAATTTCTTCTTCTCACAATTATTAATTAAATGTCTTTCTTTTCCCCAAAAAGAACAAGTCTTTGGCTGGCCCCGATATTTCACAATACCACTGTTACCAGCAAAATTTACGACACTTGGAAAATGTACAGTTTTATCCACTTCTGTTTTCAGAATGATATTACAGTCCTGTGCACCAATCCATAAACTTCATTGTCATACACATTTGATATTTCTGTTATTTCTGTACACGCATTTTTTTAAATGTTCTTGTATAGTCTATATACTTCCTTTTGGTTTCTCGAAAAAATGCCTTTATTATGTTCCAAGGGTTGTTATGTTTTTTTTTTCCCCCCATATTCGCACAGAAATTTTTCAATGGCTTGCACAGTCTCAAAAAATGCCACAAAATGTCTTTGTTAATTAGAATAAATGCTCTTACCTCTTGAACTTTTGTCCCCAGTGACAACATATTATTGTCCATACCTCGTATCATTTCAATTCTTTTTGACTCTATATCCTTACTAGAAACTTTCTTTTCATGCTGTATTCTTCGCTTTTTCTCTATCTGCCTTCTTATAATGTAACTGATGCTGCTTTCTGTACATACACTCTCTTTTAACCGTTTCCCTCCAGTGTTTATCTTCTCTATTATGTCACCCCAGGAAGTATCATTCTCCGGCTCACTCTGATTTATTAAGTCCTGTAATAAGTCATCCCGCAGCCATCCCAACTGGAAGGTTGTAACTACACACTCCTCTACATGTACATTATCAGTTTGTTCATACAGTCCCTTGTGAAGTGCATCCTCCGAATCCTCCATGGCACCACATACTGTCCCTGAGGTGGTACTTGCCTCCACTGTCTGCTGCTGTTCCATCTCGTGCACCATCCTCCCAGCCATGTCTGCATTAGGAATAGGATGGGTGCATGTATTCGCATTCCAACAACAATGTGAATACAGATCGATCATAGGAGAAGTTCCCTGATGCCTTGGCCAAAGGGCTGTTGTTGACACATCGAATTTCCAATTGTTCGAATCACTAAAGGTCAACCTTTAATGATCGAATAATTGGAAATTTGAATTCATCAAAATTAACATTTAAAAAAAAAGTGAGAGAGTAAAGGGTGTAGGCAGGGGGCAAGCCCCCCTGCACCCGCCACGTGGGGGGCTGTGTCCCCCAACACCCCGCTACTTAAATATACCAAATTCAAGATCGCACTACAGTGTAGGGAAGATTGGGAAATCTTCCCTTTCCACACTGTAGTTCGTTAAAGTGCAGTCTCGGAGTTGGTATATTTAAGTAGCGGGGGGTGTGGGGGGTGCAGGGGGATCATATGGTGTCGACAATATGGTATTCGATTTTCCGTAACTTCGATTTTGTAATGGGTAACCCTTGGCCATATTCCCCCTAATAGTGTAAATACCATTTCGAGTCTCCCCTGCAAAGAGACTATTAAACTAGTGAGACTAACTTGGTTAGCAAATGGATAAATAAGTAAATAAAAAATATGTCAAAGGCTAAAATACACACATATATATAGTATGCTATATTTCACCAAAAATGTAAAGACCCAAATCCAATTTACCAGAAATCACAATAGGTTATGTAATAACAGTAATAAATATATAAAATAAAAAAAAATTCTGTCCTTGTATAGTTGTCATAGCAGCCACTGAGATGCATTTTTTGGCCTCTCCAGCTAAAGTTTGAGTTACATCATCAGCTGTTGGTTTTGTTGTTTCAGTTTTCTGGTTACATCTATTGTAGCTGCCAGTGTCATTAAACACAATAACTGTTGCTCTTTCCTTGTCTTATATAATCTAACAGAACACAGTAATAAGAACCATAGTCATCACTGACATGTTACTCAGCTTTTTCCACTGTCCTCAGTGCTATTGCCTTAAAAAGTATTTCATTCTTGACAAGACCAGAAATATGCTTCCATAATAACAAAGCATTTACTGTATTTTCTGTCTGTGTGTGTGCAAAAAAAACTAAAAAAACCAAAAAAATACTTCTGCTTTCCTAACTTTCCTAGCTAGTTGTTCCAGTGATCAGATTTGCTGATCCCTGGGCTTTGTATTTGGTTCCTGTGTTCCTCCATTTTCTTGTGTGGCCAGAGGGAAGTTTCTTTACTCACCAGTGAGAGTGGGGAGTACTGAGCTGCCTGTTTGTCCTCAGAGGAGTGGTTAGAGACAGCAACTAGTAATTCATTGGCCATTTTGGGTAATTTCCTGTTTTTTCCAGCCCCCTGCTATAAAGCACGCTTTGGCGGGCTTTTCTGGCATTAGAGAACTTGGTATAGCTCCTCGTGGTCCCCTGCAGAGTTCCTAAGGCAGCAGAGAGCAGAAAAAGCGACTTTCTTGATTATAAGTATTTTTTTAAGCATTTTTTATTGCTTTTTTCGATTTTTTGAGCTTTTTGACCACTGTTTGTGCTTATATTACTGTTATATTACCTGTTTTTTCTGTTTTTCTGTGCTAAATTTGTTGATTGCACTTCTTAGCTAAAGTTTTGCTTAAAAGTTAACAAACAGGCTAATACACTCAAGTGTACTAGCCTTTGATAGCATTTAGTCGAATAACAAAGCATTTACTGTATTTTCTGTCTGTGTGTGCAAAAAAAACTAAAAAAAACAAAAAAATACTTCTGCTTTCCTAACTTTCCTAGCTAGTTGTTCCAGTGATCAGATTTGCTGATCCCTGGGCTTTGTATTTGGTTCCTGTGTTCCTCCATTTTCTTGTGTGGCCAGAGGGAAGTTTCTTTACTCACCAGTGAGAGTGGGGAGTACTGAGCTGCCTGTTTGTCCTCAGAGGAGTAGTTAGAGACAGCAACTAGTAATTCATTGGCCATTTTGGGTCATTTCCTGTTTTTTCCAGCCCCCTGCTATAAAGCACGCTTTAGCGCGGAGTTGCCACAGGAGCACACAAGAGCTGCGGCGGTTAATCAAGGTTAAACTATTCGGGCTACCTAAAGTCCACTCTTCAAATTTTCCCTTAAAACAGCCTTCCTTGAACTGTACTACTGATCTAACCAGCGTATCCTATAACTAAAAAGTTCATCTCTACTTGATTCCTAAGTAGACTATTCTCTATCTGTAAAGCCTAGCACTTGCTCCTACAGTACGTTTCACCTTGATATAGCACTTTTATTATAGATAGTACCCCACCAGCCTAAAACCCCTTTCTCGATCACCCACATCCCCCGGAGTCTTCTTTTAAGTTTTTGTCTATTCCTTCTAGCATGTCGAGGGATCAGTTGCTAGTGTCCTCTCTTGCTCAGCTGGTGAACCTGGGAATATTGAGGCAATGTTACAATTGCCTCATGTACACAGACAACCCTCTCCTTCTCCCACAAAACACAAATACATGCAAGAGATGCAACTATACAGCCAAACTGGAGGCTGAGCTCTCTCAACATAGGACTGGCAAGACCAGACAGGAGGAGAAGGTAACCACACACACCACATACCCAGTCTCACATAGTACTATCACAACTTCAAATCATACACATAAACACACAAAGACATACTCGGAGGCTCTGATCAAAAATCTACCAAAACACGAGAGGCCACCAAAGCAGACACCCAAACAACTACCACCTCAGGACACAACACATGCAACACATAGACCACACAGTCAGTGTGCCAAACAGTCACAGCCCTTAAGGCCAAACACAATGCCAGACACACTCGTCATTGGTGACTCCATAGTCAGACACACTGACGTCCCACTCACCAGATTGAGTAAGGAGAAGGTCACAGTAAGCTGCCTGTCGAGCGCTAGAATCCGCCACTTAACGCAAGCACTCAGGTCTCTCAACAGCAGGTACAAGTACGACTCAGTCATTGTCCACGCTGGTGTAAACGACCTGAGACGTACCTCCTTGGATTACATGAAAAGAGACATTGAGGAGCTCTCTGTTTATGTAGCCCAGGCAGGTATGACCCTGACCTTGAGCAGTATCCTACCTTCACCAAGAATGATGCCACAATACAGAGATAAGATGGTCAGCTTTAATAATTGGCTTAAACTTTGGTGTCATTCAAAGGGGATCCAGTGTCTGTCTGCCTGGGATGACATGCTGGACAGGCCACACTGCTTCGCAAGGGATGGCTTGCACCTGTCACCCCTGGGCTTCCAGATATTGGCAAAGGCTCTTGCCACCCCCATAGTTCCTTTTTTTTAGGCAAGGCTCAAATTCTAAACCTACCACCCTAGAACACAAAAAGGGAAAAAAACTAAGGGTAATGCTGCTCAATGCCAGAAGTGTCAACCTCAAGATGCACGCACTCGAGGCCCTTCTCAGTATGGAGAACATCAATGTCTGTGCTGTGACTGAAACCTGGTTCAGGGCTCCAGAGAGCACCCCAGCACTGTCAGGTTTTACCTCATATCATGCGTTCCGGCCCCAAAATCCGGACAACACCAAGAAAGGAGGGGGGTGTCCATATTCATCAAGGACACCCACACCTCAAGGTTGGTGGCAACGCACGATGCATCGGAGACCATCCAGGTGCAATTAACCATAGGCAAGACTGCTCTGCAATTTGTAGCATGTTACAGGCCACCCTCTCAAACTCAGGAACCTCACATAGCTTTCCTGAAAACACTGGAGGGGTAAATGTATCTCCAAACACCATCATACTAGGTGACTTCAACTACCCTAATATAGACTGGGATCACTACTCAAGCCCAAACACTCTAGCCCAAAGGTTCCTGGAGTTCATAAACTCAAATGCCATGGAACAACTAGTCACCATCCCCACAAGAGGTGAAAACATACTTGATCTCATCATCACGAACATGGGATCAAAATGTTCAACACCGGAAGTATACCCCTCACTGGTGAAATCAGATCATAAACTAATCTCACTGGAGGTCCTCATCCCGCCCCCACCTGAGATAAAAAAGACCACAGTGAAGAACTTCTCAAAAGCCAACTTCACACTTCTAAAGTCTAGTGTGGTCTCCTTTAAGGCCCCCGAGCCGGCAGAAAACATTACTCAAGCCGCTGAATCACTTACAAATGCCTTCTACCAGCACCTACAGGACTGCATGGATCAGGCAATCCCAAACAAAACAAAGACTCTTTGTACCAAAGGCAAGTGTCCAGTCTGGTGGACCCCAGCCATAAACAAGCTCTACAACAAAAGGAGGAAGCTACTACAAGATAGAGCAAAATCCTTAAAAGGTAAGACACCTTTGATCATTATAAGTAAAAAACTAAGAGCTCTCATAAAATCATCCAAGGCAAATTTTGAGAGAAAAATCGCTAAGGACTCAAAAGACAATCATAAGGCCTTCTTTAGCTATGTTAGAAACCTGGGAGGAAACTCCCAGATATGCTCAGAATTAGTTCAAAATGATGTGAAAATTACTGAACCTACAGACATTGCCAACATACTGGCTGACAGGTTCAGTGCAAACTCCCCCCCCCCAACCCCCAAAAGGAAAGATATCTATACCAGAGGATTGAAGCCCCCCAAACATCTCAAACGCCCAGGTGAGAACTGCTCTCTCCAAGGCGAAAAACACAGCATCCATGGGACCGGATGGTGTCCCCGGCTGTGTGCTCCACGAACTCAATGAGGAATTAAACCCGCAGTTAGGTCAGCTGTTTAATCTTAGCCTCACCTCAGGATACATACCCAAGGAGTGGCGCACGGCAACTGTGGTCCCACTTCACAAAGGCGGTGCCTCCACCGACCCTGGAAATTACCGTCCCATCAGCTTGACAAGTCTGATCTGCAAAGCTATGGAGAGGATCATAATGGAACTCATAAATAAAGACATAGGGAACTTGCAGACTTTGGATCCAACCCAGTTTGGCTTTGTCAAAGGCAGATCATGCCTTTAAAACTTGGTTGACTTTTTCGAAACAGTCACCAAGGCCATTGATGAGGGGAAAGGCAGTCCATACAGCCTACCTCGACCTGGCAAAGGCTTTCGACACAATACCCCACTCAGGTATCATTGAAAAACTCATCAGCTTAAATGTAAACCCATACATCACAAGATGGGTTGCAAACTGGCTAAGTGACAGAACCCACAGGGTCAGAGTTGCTGGCGCCATGTCAGACTCAAAGCCTGTCACAAGTGGTGTCCCACAGGGCTCAGTCCTGGGCCCACTGTTGTTCGGCATCTACTTTTCTGAAGTACAAGCAAACACAGGAGGGTTATGGCTGACAAAGTTTGCAGATGACTGCAAACTGGGCGCCATAGTCGAGAACACATCTGACACAGATATCCTTCAGAAGGGTCTCACAGAAATGGATAACTGGTGCCAGAGCCATGGCCTAAAGTTAAACGCCAAGAAATGCATAGTCATACCCTTCAGGAAAAACAAGGTTACCCCTAGCTACCATATAGGTGGCAATCCACTGAGCACAGAAGAGGTTATCAGGGACCTGGGGACCCAGGTTGACAGTAACCTTTCGTTTGACACTCACGTTGCTAAAGTAGTTAGGAAGACCTTCTACATTGCCCACCTGATCATGAAGGGATTCACATCTAGATCAAGGGAGGTCATCGTCCCCCTGTACTCATCACTCATCAGACCAATGATTGAGTACAATGCCCCATTCGGAATGTATCTGACCTGACACCTGCAGCAGCTGGAAAGGCCCCAAAAGTTCCTCACCAAAAGGATAAAGGGTCTCAGAAATATGTCTTATGCTGCCCGACTGAAAGAACTCCAGCTCCATTCAGTCGCTTACCGCTTGCTCAGAGGTGACCTGTGCCTGACATACAAGGCCATGTCAAACCCAGATTTGATGAACATGCTTCACCTCAAAAAATCTAGATCCCTCAGAACTACAAGGGCGGGAAACTTAAACCTTGACACGGTTATAAATAGGACGTGCTGGAGGGACAGATTCATCACCCAGAGACTCCCTATGCTGTGGAACAAAATCCCAGTACATGTGAGGCAGAGCACCTCGCTGGCCTTGTTCAAGAGAAATCTTGACCAATGGATGGGAGATCGCAGATATACCCCAGGGATTACCTCAGTGTCACTGCTTGACAGAGGCACAGCAAAATAATGGGCATAGTTTCCTTCAAACTAAAGGGGTGGCGAAAGCCACAAAACTCTGGGCTAGGCTTATAAATGCCCTTGGGCAGATAGCCTAGTATGAACCTATGAACCTATAAGCCCCCAAGGTACATCTGTACATTAGATCTGTCTGAGGAAGTATCTCACAACACAACTGATGGATAAAAAAAACGTGTGCAAACATTTCCAAGCAAAATTCCTATATTTTCTAGCACTGAAAGTATACCTGCATAACCAACACCTCCATGGCCAGCCAGCCTCATACGATTCTTCAGCTGCGGTCTGAGCCTATTCTGTCTCATTTTAGCTACCACCTTTCAATTCTTGCAGCATTTTACATGCTTTGCTAATTAACCATTTGGCATACCTCTCAGCCCCTCTAATTTTAGCAGATCACTTTGATTTTTGCACACATGTTCATGTTTGTTTCACTGCTCCAGTTTGCCATTTGATAGTTCTCATCTGTGCTCTTTCATTAGCTCAGTTGTAGAGCCAGTGAAAGAGGAGTTGATCAGAGTCTAAACTGTCAGCGGAGTCTTAACAGGCTTCTAACTACACTGTACTTTAGGTTCATAGGTGCATACTAGGCTAAGGACCACTAGGGCCCTTATAAGACTTTTCTACAAATTAGTGATCTTAATGAAGGCTTCTAGCTACACTGTGCTTTGGTCAGTTGAATAGGCCAATAGCACAGTGCAGCCAGAAATATAATCCAGTAGAACACTGGACATCTAGCTGTTTATGCTGTTGATCCATTTTTCCTGCTTCTGTACTTAAAACATGTAGTATTCACAGATTGTAGGAATGTAGCCAGGAGCTGTTTGCTACAGTTCAGCAAGTCATTTTATTTCCTTTTTTCTTTTTCTTTTATCCTCATGGTGGTGTGTAGGGAGTTGCTCCTCTAGCTGGCTATCTGATACAGTTCTTAAAGGTCATTGCTGTTATTTTTAGCATTAAGAGTTTGAGCAGCATGCCCTTTAGTCATTAGCAAATCTCTCACTTCCAACTTTATTGATAGCAGAGAAGGGGAGTAATATTCAGTAACTCTGTCAGAACCATATACCTAGAATATCCTGGTTCTTTCAAATGTTATCTGCAACACATTACACAAAACAAATTACTGTTCAGTCTGTGTCCAGATACTGTTAAATCCACAGCAGCTTTATTTGTTTGGCACTTTTTCTGCAGTATCTGTTCTCATCTGATGCTATCCTTGTCATTATTCATCACGGATGCGTCTTGGATCTGACTTTGGATCTGAGCCAGCAACTGATGGACAGATCCAAAGCTCAAGCTTCTCCCCTTCCCACAAACTCCTGCTGACCTGTAACCCTCAGATCTTGTTTGCTGCAGAAAAACTGAGGAAGTGATTTTGGATGCGCAAGCTCTTTTTACAGATAAGTGACTTCTTTTTGGTTGTTCTTCCCTCCATTAGTTTTTTTTGGTCCTTTTGAAGTAGTTTTAGTGTAGTGTAGTGGTTTCTCTGTAACCTCCCTATTCTTTTTTAGCTAGTTTATCTGTTGGGTTCCTGCCCCTTTTCCCCATTGGTCCCTTCCCCCCACTCCCCATGGTTAGTTACCTAATTTAAAAAAAAAGGTAGTTTTTGACTGTTAGTTCTCTGTCCCATCCCTAATTCAGTTGGTTTGTGTGTGGTGTTTCTTTGTCGCTGCGTGCGTGTGTGTTTGATTGAAACATGTCTGACAAGCCTTCTGGCTGTAAGAGATGCTCCTCGTGTGGTCGGAAGATGCCTCATTCTGATTCGCACAAGGTGTGTGTTTATTGCTTAGTAGAGCCTCACTCAGGGCTCTCATGGAGCATAGAAACAAACTTCTCCTAAAAGGGTTAGCTCAGTGAGATCCACCGACTTCAAATTCTCCCTCTAAGGCTTCTCAGGACCCTAAAAAGAGACCTTTCTCTTCCTCCAAGAGGTCTCCTTCGGTGTCCAAAAAGCCGAGGATCACAAATCCCCAGATCTGAGTCCAGCCTCTATGGCTTTGGATCTGGGCGCTTCCACTCAGCTTTGGATCAGTCTCTTGGATCCAAGACCTCCAGATCTGACTCAGTGCAAGGCTTCTCTGGATGCGACCCATTTGTTGAATATGTCCAGTGTGCTGACTAAGGTGTCGGATCCTGCTGTCGTATCCAATAGTCATCAACAGTTCCCCTTCCAGATCTAAGACATTTGATTCAATGTGTAGGAGTCGGTCCCCCTCCTGGGATCGTAGGGCTGTTAGGTTCAGTCATTCTTCTGCATCCTCCAGGTCTTCCAGAAGTTTGTTACCCACAGATATGGATAGGATAATGAGGAGTTTCCTCAAGTTCCAAATCGAGGTGGGCTTGTTGTCGTCCCTAACTCAGATGCTTAGGGGACATTCTCCAACCATGGGACTTCACACTCCTCTTCTGACCCAGTTGGGTTTGGAATGCCAGGATCAGAGCAATTCCTCCTTTCTCTACACCGTCAGGGTCCCTGGCGGACTCTGTTCCATTGCCCTTGGAACCTGCTGCACCTCTGCCGTCGGCATCAGCTCCCTGCAGGGTGGGTTCGGACCCAGAATTTTTGGACCGCTCCCTTCCCCTTGGAGGTTTCAGCGCTGGACAACTTGAGGCAGATATCATCTGGGAACTTCAGTGCTGCGTCAGTGTCCCTTCTCCCTTCCTGGGTGGCTGCAGCCGTGGTAGAGAAGAGGGGAGCCTCTTCCAGTCCATTGGCTTTCTGGGTGGTAGAGAGGGCCTTCTTCAGCTTGGCAGTCACCTCTCCTTCATCTCTAGGTCCTCCCCAGCACCTCTCGACTTTGGATGGTGAGGTCTCATCATCCTTCCAGGGTCAGCCATCCCACAGGCTCCTTCAGACAGGCACTGCCCCACTTTGGGGTTGCTGTCTCTTCTGAGTCCTCCGCAGAGCCTACCACGAAGGAACCTTCTCGGAAGAGAACGTATAAGAGGAGGCATGTGGACTCTCCTAGAGAATCCCTCAACAAGGACATAGATTTCGAGGAGGAAGACAAATTCCCCAGGCTTCCATTTGAGGAAGTGTCCTTTGGGGACCTTCTCGAAATTCTCAAGCAAAGAGGCGGTTGGTCTTTCCCCACCCTGTCTTCAGAGGAATCTGTGTTTCTGAAGGCCTTTGCAATGGGCCCATCTTCTACTTAGGGGTTAGAGGCAGAAAAATACAGCCAGTAAGCAAGTAAATCCAGTGACTACAAAAATAAAAACAAACAAGTAAAATAGAAGTAACTGGAACCACAAGCAGCTATTAATGAAGAGGTTTATTAGACTCAAACATGCTTGTTCTGTCACTGTTTTAAAAGTTGAGTCTAATAAACCTCTTCATTTTTAGCTGCTCGTGGTTCAAGTGACATCTGTTTTAATTGTTTCTACCTAGGTGTCCCCTCCTGCCGATGAGCTTGTGGACCTCATAGCCAGTAGGTCTTGGAAGGAGCCGAACACAATAGAACCGGTACCCAAAAAGACTGACAAATTCCTCAGTCCCTCCAAAGATCAGGCTTTTTGGAGTAAGGATGTCCCTGCTGATGCCATCGTGGTGGCCACCGCTACTAAGAAGGAGCTAGCAAAGCAGAGCTCCTTGGTCCATTCCCCGAATAGAGAGTCTTGGGCGATTTACCACTTTGGGAAATGCATGTTTGCCTTCACTACTTGGGGCTGAGAGCAATCAACTACATGGCACATTTTACCTGGTTTCAGAGGGATTTGATGTTGGAACTCACCACTTCCCTTACAGAGTTGCTGCCTCTGGAGAGTCTTAAGCTGGTCTCTCGTAGGTTGTCCACTCTGACTTCCCTGGCTAATGCTCCAGTGAGGTTGATCTCCAATACGGCGGTGGCCACCTTTTGAGCGTCTGGCACAGGTATTGCCAGTAGACTGCACACCTTGCTTCGCCTTTGTGGGTTTGTGGAACCCTTCCAGGCATCTTTTACTAAAGTTCCCTTTGATGGCTCGACATTGTTTGGACCTTCTTTCACGGAAACATTGACCCACATTGAGCAGGAGGATAAGACTCTGTCCATGGTGGGAATCAAGTTTTCTGCTCCCCAACAATTTTTTTCTAAGACTCAGAGAAGGTAGTAAGCAACTGTGGTTCCACAGGACTCCGTCCTCATTCCAGGGTGCTCCCCAAGAATCCTCTTCTGCAAGCGAGAGTAGGGGATTGAATGGTAGGTGCCGCCATGGAGGCAGAGAAGGTCCACAAAATCAGGGTTCCAGTGAACCCTTCTCAGAAGTGCTGCCCGACTATCCTGCCCTGGAGGCAGTCGGGGGACAATTCTCCCTTCACCCAGTCCTCAGATCATTGGGTGCTAAAGATTATTTACAGAGGTTACTTCATTCCCTTTTTTCAGCCCCCCCCCCCGATTTCAAAATCTCTCCCGGACGTTCCACCCTGCCAAAGGGAGCTGGCCCTTCTCGAGGTTCAAGACCTTACAAAAAGCCATCCAAGAGGTCTCAACAGTACAATGAGGGCCCGGAACTTACTCTTGCTTCTATTTGGTGTCAAAAAAGACCAGGAGCCTATCTTCAATTTTGGACCTCAGCGAACTAAATCTGTCAATCCAGAAGTCCAAGTTCCGGATGGTCACTTTTCAGTCCATTCTGCCTCTCTTGCGCAAGGAAGATTGGATGTGCTCAGTGGATATTAACTCATTCCCTCCAGTACAACTCTTTTGAGTGTGTACTTTTAAATCCCAATGGGTGTGGCTTGAGTTTTTTTAAACAATTAAGTTATCACCTTGCAGTTCAAACAAATATTAATATCTCTGGAACCATAGGTGTTACGAGAAAACTGTAAATGGCAAACTATTCAGGTTAAATTAGTCTTTAAATCTGTGGCATTCATTCAGTTTGATGATTTAAACTGGATTTTATAAGCCAAAATAAAGGCAACGAATATTAATTTTGTAATGTTGTATAAACAGCTTATGATATCTCAATAACTATTCAAGCAAGGCACATACTTCCAGCAGGATTTTCTTCATACAGCTATGAGCTTTCATATGAGGCTATGCAGTTCTGTCTGCGTTACCTGAATGTTGAGATATTTAGAGGAATATGACAATTATTACAATACAAATAAACAGTATACAAATAATCAGCAATACATGCATTTAGTTGATGTAACTAACTCCGAATTAGTTTTTCCGAACTGGAATGTCGAATTTTACATTGGCGAATGGCCGGAATGTCATACGAAACACCAAATGCGACATTTCCAACTGCTCTACCACCTAAACAAGTGCTACCATGGGTCAAAAAGGGGGGGATATTTTGTGTTTTGACTATCTCTGGTTCGGACATATGAGAACCTGCTGCACTGCTTTCGACATTTAGTACGCTGACAGGGTAACTGACGGCTGAATGCGTGTATACCAAATAATCAATATGTCTTTAGCTGTATTAGAGGTCAAATATCAATACAATTGTGTTTTCCATCATATATGATTTAAGATGAAATATTCTGAACTTTGTATTTAGCATGGTTTTGGAATTATTAATGCAAATATGAGCAAGCAATATTTAACACCTAGAGGCGTTAGTAGGGGGTAACTGCAGAAACAACTGGATGCACACTCGGCTGTAATGAGTTAAGGATGCTTACTATATCATATCAAGATCGACAGGTGCTCCAGGAGACACCTGTGCTTTCGGTTAGGGGCCAGTTACTACCAGTTCAGAGCCCTGCCCTTTCGACTCTCCACTGCCTCCCCGGGTGTTTACAAATTGTATGGCAGTGGTGGCGGTTCATCTCCGGCTGCAGAGTTTCCAGGTCTTTCCCTACCTGGGAGATTGGCTTCTCATTGCTGCCATGAGGCATCAACTATCAATGGCCACCAGGTATACCCTCAACATCTTTCAGGAGCCGGGCGTCACAGTCAACCTGCCCAAATCCAATCTTTTTCCATGTCAAAACCTAGAGTTCATCGGGATTCAACTGGACACAGTGTCTGAGACTGCAGCACTACCCCTATGCAGAGTTCAACTAATTCAGGATCAGGTCTCTTGCTTGCTGATTCTAGGGTGCCCAGCAGCCCATCTAATTCTTCAAGCACTACGTTCGATGGCTGCTGCCATCCAGTTAGTGGCACTTGCCAGGTATCACATGCAGGTTCTGCAGTGGACTTTGGCAGTTCAGTGATCCTCTCAGGTTCATCCCATGTCCATGTCCATCAGGATGACGTGTGTGTGCAAAAATCACCTTGCTTGACTGCTTCAGTCTCAGGACCTAACTCTAGACGGACCCTTTTGTCTTCCCCCACCCAAAGCCACTGTGACCACAATGCCTCCATGTTGGGGTGGAGGCATTTTCAGGACAGGACAGTTCAAGGCATGTAGTCGCCCACAGAGACCAAATTTCACATAATCGTCCTGGATATGAGAGCAGTCCTTTGAACGTTGCAGGCCTTTCAGGAGTACCTCCCTGTCGGGACTATAGCAATTCAAACAGACAACATGGTGGCTGTCTGGTACATCAACAAGCAGGGGCGAACATGGACTTATCCCTTGTGCAGAGAGGCCATGAGAGTGTGGGAATGGGCAGTTTCTTCTTGCAACTGACATTCCCAGCAATTCCAACATGTTGGCCAATAAACTCAGCAGGTCTGTCTTGAGTCCCCACGAGTAGTCCCTGAATCCAGCAGTGGCACATCAGATATTCGACTGTTGGGGTCAACCATGGTGCAATCTTTTTGCCTCCCCAATCAACCACAAATGCAGCAACTATTTTTCCCTGATCCCCCCTGACAGGGGAGTCAACCAGGGACGCTCTGGTTCACGATTGGCCGTCAGGATTCCTCTGTGCTTTCCCCCTCCCCTCCCTCTAATTCCCAAGGTATTGCAAAAAGCTCACTGCCTGAAGACCCCTCTCATCCTCATTGCCCCTTTTGGCCTTGGCAGGCATGCCTCTCTCTTCTTCGGTTTCATCTGAAATATCCATTGTGGATATTGGATCCCCTTATAGATCTTATTTTCCCACCCCTGGGGGCTTCCCCTTCCCAACCTCCAGACACTTTGTGTAACTGCTTGGTTCTTCCAGTTCAAGTGATCCTTTCGCAGTCCAGGCTTCCCTCTCCGGTGAGAAGTATTATCTTGGCATCTCAGAAGCCATCTACGAAAAAGGTGTATTCCAGTAAATGGAAAAGATTTTCTATTTGGGCCAGATAATGTGATTTGGATCTTTTTTCGGCCCCATGGTATTTTGCTGTTCTTGGCTTCTCTTTTTCAGGCAGGTGCTAGTTTCTCCATGATTAAGCTTCAGTTGGAGGCCATCTTTAATTTCCATTTGAATGAGCGCCCTACCTTTTCTTCTAAACTATGTAAAGCCTTTCTTAAAGGGGTCTTCCTTCTTGGACCTCCCATCAAGGATCCTTCCCCACCATGGGATTTAACTCTGGTGTTGCAGTCTTCGATTCAAAAGCCCTTTGAACTGGCTGCATCCCGTCATCTTAAGTTTCTGTCTTGGAATACGGCTTTCTTATTGGCCATTACTTCTGCTAAGAGAGTTTCTGAGTTGCAGGCTCTCAGCATTAAGCCCCCTTTTATGGTCGTCCACAAGGATAGGGTATCCCTCAGGACAAATCCTTTGTTCGTTCCAAAGGTGGCTTCAGAAGCTAACATGAACCAATCTATTCAGTTACCAGTTTTCTTCCCTAATTATTCTAATAAGGGAGAATATGCTTTACATTGCTTAAATGTCCATAGGCAACCACGTTTTTATCTTAAGATGACTGAAGAATTTTTGAAGTTGGGCCAGCTTTTTGTTGCCTTTTTCTCAGGCCAGAAAGGGTCTGACAGTTTCTAAGGTCACTTTTTCTAGATGGATTGCTAGCTGTATTTCCTACATTTATGATAGCAGGAAGTTAAAGCCCAGTTAAAGCCCACTCTACTAGGTCTGTGGCTACGTCTTCAGCCTTTTCAGCTAAACTTTCATTGTATGAGATTTGTGCTGCTTCTACTTGGTCTAATCCCCACACCTTTGTTTCACACTATAAGTTGGACTTAATGTGTAGGAACTGGGCTTCCTTTGGTTCCTCTGTGCTCTGGCATATCCTTCATTGAGGCCACACAGGGTTCATAGTAGTTGGGGACTCTGACCCAGCCGTGGTGAATAATGACACAGATAACATCAGATAAAGAGTTGCATCCTTACCATAACTTGGAATCTGTGCTGTCCAGTGTCATTATTCATCTCATTCCCACCCTCCATTCCCTTCCTTTTGGTGATTTGGCAGAGCTGAAATTATGTTTTTCTTTTGGGGTAGTTTAGCCTCCTGGGCTGAGAGTGCTGCCTTTTCTTGTTCAGCAAACTCTATCTGAGGGTTACCGGTCAGTGGGGATTGTGGGAAGGGGAGGAGCTTGAGCTCTGGATCTGTCCATCAGTTGCAGCTCGGATTTGAGGTCAGATCCAAGACCATCAGTGATGAATAATGACACTGGATAGCACTGGTTCTAAGTTATGGTAAGTACATAACTCTTTTTGCACACCCTCACTTTGTGAGATTTGTGCAGTAGTCTTTTGACCTTTTGGCAATAGGTACACCCATTTTTTGCTGCTGTAAGCCATGTGTGTGTAATTTGTGCAGCCTGGTTGTTCAGAAGAATAATCTCCAAGTCTTTAACTGAACAAAATGGAAGAATGAAATTATGGTTTTGACTGCAGTTACTAAGCTGGAAAAACAAAAGAATACTACTGCAGATGCATTGTTACTTATTAGGTGAACTGGAGACACAGCAATGGAAATTCTAGCAGGGATTTGTACATAGAAGAGGACATGCACACTTTTAAACGGGATGCCTTGTTCCTGAGAAAGGAAAAAGATTGAATTTAGGAGGCATACTCCAGTCTTGATCAGATTGAAGGAAGGGGTTTCTGTGATAGGTTACATAATCGATTTTAATGTAATATGGTGCTTGCGGAGGATGTGCTTGCTTTTAATCCGTTAGGTACACAGCCCCAAGTAGAGTAATCCCTTAAGCACATTTTCAGAGAAACAGCTTCATCTTAGTCAGAACATTAAATATTTCACAGAGCGTTATCAACAGTGATGAAGTTTATATCACATGGGATCATCTATTATCAGCAATTCAAAAAATACGTGCAAGAAAACCAGATAAAGTAGTCCAAGAAAATAAAAAAGACAAAAGCAGGGTTGATCATTGAAATTCCTTCACACAGCAATTATAGTGACTTCCACTGCAAGAGAGACAACATCTTAAAATGTCAGGATTTGCAAGCTGAAACGAGAGCAGTGTGGAAGAAAGATACTCACACAGTTCCAGCAGTAGTTAGTAGGGGAAACGTTGATAAAAAAAGGATTGATAATTTACTTAAATGTGCTTCCAAAAAGACAAGAACAGAGTTGATCATTGAAATTGCTTCACACAGCAATTATAGTGTCTTGCAGAGCGAGAGAGACAACATGACAGAGATGTAGGCCAGAAATTTATATTTTGTACTTGGACCTTATGCACACACACACACACACACACACACACACACACACACACACACACACACACACACACACACACACACACACATACACACACACACACACCTGTCACTTAAAAAATGTACTCCGCTCTCAGAATACTGCCCCTTTGCATATCAGAAAGGGACACTTTATTTCAGTTGTTGCTACTTGCAACCATAAAATGCCTGCTTTTGAAGTGCATTTTTCTTAAAACATATTTTGTACAGTATATAATAGTTCTAAACATTATGTGCTGTTTGAACTATAACGTTTCAAAGCGATGCTTAGAAAAAAATGCACTCACTTGTGTACAGTGAGTATGCCTTATTTTAAAATACCAGGATTTGCAAGTTGAAATGAACAGTGTGGAAGAAAGATACCCACAGAGTTCCAGCAGTAATTAGAAGGTGAAATGTTTAATAAAAAATAATTTATAATCATACTTAAATATGCTACCAACACACGCAACCCCATATGAATTGCAGACAGAGGCAATTCTGGGCACTTTTGCAGCTGCTGAGAACAGTATTGTTGGCTAACATCAAAGACTGAATCAATACTGATTTCATGAGCTTTAAATGTTCATCATTTTCACTGCTGCAGTAGCCTTATAGCCATTAGGGCTAAATCCTGCCCAGTATATAATGGCTGGACAGTCTTCAAAAGTCTGTGGTTCCCCTCTGCACATACTCCCAGGCTGCTGTGCCTCAAGATCCACAGAGAGAATTTGATACCTTCTTGCCCCCATCTAGAGAGCACCACTGGGCTTCACAAGATCAATATTTGGCTTTGATCTTCCATTTCTGGCAGGCATGTCCCTTTTGGGGGAACCCTTCCCAACAGAAAGTATGTATTTTTTTTTCTGTTTTTTGATGTGGATTAGGACTGGATCTTTCTAATAGGATTCCTATCACTTGATCGATTTTTCAGAAACTCAAAATTCATATCGGCAAGACGATATGATTGAATGTCTGAAAACCCGAAGCTTTTGAATGGAGATTGCGGTATAGTGAGGATCGGGAAATTTACCGTTTTCCTCAATGTATTGCTGTCTCTGAGTTGGTGTATATATGTATATGTATGTATGTGTATATATATATATATATATATATATATATGTGTGTGTGTGTGTGTGTGTGTATATATATATATATATATATATATATATATATATATATATATATAAAATGGGGGTGTGGGTGAGTGCAGAAACCGTAAAAACGGATTTTGTGTTTGTTTTTTTGTTTGTTTTTTCATGTTTGAGTTTCAGAAATCCAGTCATATTGTCTCTCTGATATGAATTTTGAGTTTTTGAAAACTTGATCAACTGGCATAGATCCTTCTAAGAATAACATCAATTTACTTTGTTAACTTTTTAGTGGAAAGATCGTATCAGACAAGGGATTCGTAGCTAATTAACTAGGCCTGGGTCACTTTTTGTGAGGAAAATGTGATGCTTTTCTAATTTTTATGGGTGAATTGAAGGACTAATATATTTAAAGGGATTAGAAGTGTGTATCAATGCTTGTGTTCACTTTCTGACAATTTACTTAATTCAGCTATGCTTTCTGTGAAAGGGAACTTCTGAATTGTGGGGGATTAAAGTGTACTGCTTGTACATTTACTTGTCTGATATTTAAGGGAATGTTTAGGGAAGTGAAAGGGTATGTACTGCTTGTGAACATAAATGACAACTTACTTTCCAACCGACTTATTCCAGTAGTGCTTACCAACAAAACCGGCTTCTCCCTTGGCAGGGTAGGGCTATCCTTACTAGTCCTGTGGTTCCCCCTCCTGCTGTACCTAATAAGAAGAAACAAATTAAAGAGCCCATAGCCACACTGTGGGCTCAGTCTACACCTCAGCTATTGGTTGGTGACTCTGCAGTGGCCACAGCTTGCTCTTCAGACTACTCACTGGTTTCCCCAGGACCCTGTGATGTAGCCCCTTGCACCACCATGGACTGGGGGTTAGCCATGTCCTCTGCAGCCATTTCACTGTCTGTATCGGACATGGGAGAGCCATCTTCTTTTGGTATGGGAGTTTCTCAGGGAGGTCCTTCCAGGGGTGGCCAGGGTAAGAGACTTGTTTCCTCCGATCTGAAGTGCAATTCTTCAGTCGGTCTCCTTCTAGGGATGTCCCCAGAAAAAAGAAACTCTGTACAGTCTTATATAAAACACGTTGGCCTTTTCTGTTTACCTTTCTTTTATGCCAATGTTGCTGTGTCTGAAATTGCAGTAAATCAAAATATTTAAGTTGCTGCAGCGCTCTCATCTTCAGAAGTTTGTGGGAAAAATCTGTTTGGTTTTATGAAGCCTGGAAGACAATTCTGCTTATGTTTCTAAAAGAACTAGATTTTAGTAGCATCAACCTTTTGTTTTGTTTGCTGAGAATAAATTAGGATATCCTTTAGACAGACATCTGCCAATTGGTGTATCATTTGTATTGTTTCCTGCTGTGAGTTTACCATCAGATATGTTATAGACCTGTCGGGATCAGTGACTTCAGTTTCTTTTTTTGGGGTGAGTGCTAGCTAATTACATTTTTGAACCAGCAAATTGGTCTTCTGTGTGCATTTAAAATGTAAGTCTAAGGCTAGAGTTGGTTTTATACCAGCATACTTTTAGAAATTGTTACTGGTTGTCTCTCGTGGCTTTTAGAGGCTGATCTTATTGAATATATATGTAAAGAATGCAGACACAGGTGTTAGTATAATACAGCACAGTTGTGTGAGGAACTTTCCTTACTAGTAGGTGTTTGACATTTCTATTTCTGTAGTATTGTTTCATTCTGTCTTCATCCCCTGTTGTTTTGGTTAGAAGATCTTAAGCTGCAGCTTTTGGATTGCGATTTATGTTTTTTTGTCCTGGTTTCATTATGCATTTGATTAATGGCACATATACTTCCATGCTGTTGGTTTCTGCATTTATCAAGAGCTTAAAACTTTGTGATAAAAGAAAACTGTGGCAGTATCAGCCTTGTTTTGGAATTTGTTGTGCTTTTGGTGACTGCCTGCATGGCATGTAGTTCTTATTGTTTCAACCGATTTATCTGAGACATTTTTATAACTTGGTAAAAGCAGTATCCTTTTTTATTTTTTTTTTTGTTAGCCATAGCTCCAGGCCCCTTAACTTGCAGTGCAAGCAGCCATCTGGGGACTGGCAGCGCAGAGTGGCATTCACTGCTGAGAAAAGTCTGAAGCCATCTGGCATCCCATGTATTTGTAAGCCAAATGTCAAGACATCGGAGCAATAATATTATGCCAGGCATGTTTCTGCAGCTGATGACCAGATGTCATGCTGGGGAGGTTGAGGATAGCTTGCAGCCTCTGTGACCTCTAGTATAGACCAAGCCCCTCGCAGACCACCCAAGGATAAATGGGAGACTTACAGACAAACTCATGATGTATGAATGCAAGTCTTGTGCAATGTCATTGCACATCTCTCCTTAGTTTAGGGCTTTTGACCAGCCATCTGCATCATCACAGCCCTTTCCTTTGCCATTGGAGTCCTTGCTCCCTGTACTCCTGAATTAGTTATCCAGACTCGGTCTTCCGAGAAGTCAGAGGCCCAACCAGTAGGGGTTTACAGCTAGGATCATCTGGGGAGGAGCTGTTGAAGTACTCTGGGTAGGGTGAAGAGTTGCAGGGGATAACACCGCTAGTCAGACTTAATGTACAGAATAGGAGAATGGAAAAAAACTGAGTCTCTTGTATACATATATTTTCGTGAGAGCTGATGCTGATAACCATAAATGCCAGCAAGTGTCACAGGTTCATATTCAGGGTCATCATGCATGGAGGTTGTAACTGGATCTTCAAAATAGAACAGCGCATTTAGCCCCCCCCCATCTGTCTCCAATTTGATATGTTACATTATTCAGAACTGTAAAAAACAGTAGATTGTGCAGAGTAGTGGCTATCGCAAGTCAGTGATTACTGTCTGTGACTGTGCAAGTTACCAGACTTCTTGAGAATTAACAGCTTTTTGCCCATTGTTCCATTTTTCTTGCACTGCAGCTTGTTGTAACTATCAATGCTTTCCTTGTGAAAGAAAATATTATCTGCTGAGGAGTCTGACTACTGTGCTTTGTACCTGCTCAGCCCAGTTGATAAAGTTTTCCCAGGTTTTTCCCTGGTTACATTTGTGCATATTCCTGCTTGTAATGGATTGCATTTGTGTCTTCCATCTCCATTGTTTCCCCACCACCGAAAATGTTCTGTCAGATTCACAGTGTCCACAGGTTACTTCACTTTTTTTCCACAAAACAACTGAGCTGTGTGTTTGTCATTCACATTCCACTTTAGCCACCCCCAATCATTTAACCTTAGTTTGCTGATCATTTTTTGTTGGCAGCACTTTCCCTTTCCTGGGTATTTTGCTGTGTCAGTGGCTTGTTCAGTGTAATTTGTGTTTAGTATATACTTATTTTGTAGCTTTTTCATCCTCTTTAAATTTGTATAGAATTTGCCTGGTGTTAGACGCCTACATTTGGTCCATTTTGGAGATTTATTTTGGTCTTCCTGCCAAGTTCTTGATCTTGTTTGTGGAATTTTTTTCTTAGCTTTTTAAGCCTTCAGAACATTTTTCTTAACTGTCTGCAGTATGCTTTCTTCTCAAACAGATGTTTCAAGATCCTGTGGTGATTTTAAAGTTTCTTGCTCATGTCTGTTTTCATTTGGTCATTGTTTTCCTTCTTCTGCAGGATGGAGTTCCACGACCTTTCCAAGCTTTGGTTTGGTGGATTTGGCCAGATCTTCTGCAGGCTGTTTTGATTTCCTACCCACATACCATTTCTCTGTGACATGAGCAGATGGAATTTTTGGGCTGCTTTCCTACCCTGTGATCCTTGATGGTGTCAAAGGCTTAGTGTTATTTTGCTTTTAGGCCAGCATTTAAAGGAGTGTGTCTATTTTCCCTGAAGAACCATAGCACTGAGTGAGTCGGTGTCTAGTGGACCGGCAATGGTTTGCCCAGCTTTGGGCTTCCATTGCATGTTCTAGAGGCTACCAACTTGACCTGTTTTGGCCCAGCAGTAAGTAGCCTTGTTGTATCTTGCATAGCTGGCCAGTTGTTAGGCTTGGAACTGGTCTTTCTACTGTGACTTCTTGAACCTCTGTTGGCCTCCATATCCTTTAGGGCAAGCAGTAATCTCAGTTGTGTGGCTGTTCAATGGCTGGGCTGGCCTTGGAGACTGCATCATTTGTTACCTGCACTCTATGCAGTATAGTAGTGAACCATTCATTGAAAGGCCTTGTGTTACCTCACCATTGCAGAATGGAATGCAACACTATGTTTATTTAGAAGACATTTTCAGGATTGCTCATATCCCCCTAAGAGCAGACTCACTGTGGTTCCCCTTTTGAAGCTGTCAGTCCTGCACCACTCTCTCTCTCTCTCTCTCTCTCTTTCTTTCTCTCTGTCTCCGTCCTCCTTTAGATTCAGAGGAGAAACAGCTTCAAAGTTCTGAATTAGGAGGCTTTAGCTTTGTAAAGATATTCTCCTACTTATGAATTGGTCTCTTGTGAAATATTTTTTTCCACTTTCTTATAAAGGTGTTCCCACCCATTCATTGTCTAGCTCATCTCCTTCCTGGATAGGCTTAACTCCATGTAGCTCTCCAGTTGTCACCCTGAGTGGCTTGTCCAGTGTTATTTATTGTAGGTAGTGTATAGAGTTGATTGGATTCACCAGTTTATGGTGGGTTGTAGCCCTGACATCTTAGATGGCATCAGTGGATTCCTGTATTTGGTGGCTTGGGGTGTGTTCTCTTATCCTAAGGTGGCATGAACCTATCTGACATGCACATCGTTTTACCTTTTTATATACAGCAAAAGGTATACCATGGCCATGTGGCACTCCTCTGAGATACTGTGGAGTTCAGATCTTTGGGAAGGTCCATTTCCCTTTCATAAGAATAACTAAATAGCCAACATGGAGACCAGGTTTAGACCAAATAGTTCCGATTCAGCTTAGTTTATCAGCAGAGCTGACTGAGATATTGTCTGAGTTTGACTTTCTGCTTCTGGATCACTACTCACACCAGTTCCTATCACCTTGGAGATCCCCTGCTAAGGTAAATTAACAGTTTTCTCTCTCCCTCTCTCTCTCTCTCTCTCTCTCTAGTGTGGTTGTCTTCTGTGCTAACCCCTAGCTTGATCCAAACTTGCCTGCATGTCACTTTCTTCAGTCCATGCAGCCTAGACCCCTGCCTGGCCAGTTTTCCATTAGCAGGGATCTTATTTTTATTCTCTGCCCAATTCTGATGTATTTTGAGAAAGGGTATATAAGCTATGATTTTCATTTTATACAGGCACTGACTGGCATCTCCCTTGTAGCTGCCCATTTTTTATAAGATTTCCATAAGACCTTCCTATTCCATTATTTTTAAGGTGCTTGTTAGTTTATGAAGGACATCTTCCTATACTGCACTATTCCTTTCTGCTTAGTTGGATAATGGCCTCGGGCAGACATTTTACTCACTTATTTTGTCTCTTTTGTGCTGCAAGGCTGCCTGAGTAGCTATTTTGTATGTAGCTTGTCACTTTGCATGTGGCTTCATCTCCATTGTGTGCATTAGCCGAGGCTGAGGTTTCTTGGAACTAGCTCAGCTAAGGTTTTTGACATTTAAACAGCTCTTTACAGCTTATATGTTGGCAGTCTTGTAGTGGTAGTACAAAATTATACAAGTCTCACTGATGTATCTTTATCAGTTCCTCAAAGTATTTTGCAGCCAAAATTAGACACTCTGTTGTTGTTCACTACCCAAGAGAGTTAGCTAGGGGCTCCTGTCTTGCTGGGCCGGAAGACTGTTTAACCATTAAAAAATGTTATGCACTTGCCATAACAGACTATCTTCATAGAAGCTTCAAGCTTCTTGCCTGCCACACACCATGTCCATGCTCTGTGTTTTAATGATTCCATGATGTGAATCCATTTCAATCCAGATGTTTATATGCAGGTCCGCTGTAGGGTGAAAGTGTGTCCATTTTCCTTTTCTCTTCTGTCAGTGATGACACACAAGGTAGCTTCTGGAGTCACTTTCCTTTAATCTAGCACAGTGACTCTGTGGAAGAGACTGCCATTTTCTTGACTTCTTAGAAATAGACCTTCAAGGCTACCCGCTGTTTTAGAGGAGTCTTATTTTTTTTCCTGCAGTGATAGCCACTATACTGCCCTTTAACAATAGCCTTCTTTATACTTAACTCTTTATCTTTGAAGTGATATGTAGGCACCTTGACAACAGCCCACTTTCAAAACTTAGGAAAATCCAAGATTGTGGTCTGTCAACTCTTGGGCTAATCTCCTCTGTTGTGGAGTATTCCTGTCTTGTTTTGCTTTGAAAGTATAGATGTTTTCTTTGATAATGTTGAATCCACTGTTGGATACTCATCTTTGGTAAGTCCAGTAGCATCTTCTGATTTGCTTATGGGAGGTTGTCCCTGGTTTTATACTTGGTCTCCAGAGGTGCCTTTAATGTCCTTGGAGAGGTTGCAAGGGCCAAATCCATTATGTTTCCCAACTCCTCCTGTTCTGTATTCAGGATTTCTAAGGAGTCCTTTCTGAAACATGCTTACACTTATCAAGGGTATCAGAACTCGTCGGAGATTTGGGATGCATGGCTAGGCTTAAAAAGGCCCTTGTAGTCGTTAGTCTAGTGAACACCTATGAGCCTGTCACCACTATTGGATACTCATCTTTGGTAAGTCCAGTAGCATCTTCTGGATTTGCTTTATGGGAGGTTGTCCCTGGTTTTATATCCTGACTATCACAATGTAGTTTGGTGGACCTAGACCTGATTTGCTTTGTGATAAGACTGAAGCTTAAATTTGGAGGAGTGCCTGCTTATATGTACCTGAATGTCTCCCTTTTGTCCTTGATATTGTTTTTTTTTTTTTGGGGGGGGGGGTGTAAAGAAGTCAAAATCCCTAGCGTTGTTGTCTCCTGGGGTAACCAGATTCTTTCATGGTGTCATGGGACTGGTAATCACAGGCTGGGTTTCGCAGGTAGCCACTGTTTTTTAACTGGCAGTCATCATGGTGATGACCCTTACACTCTTGGATACTGTGTAGACTGCTATGTGGTCTGCTTTATTGCAACTTAGTCTGCCCTGTTATATTTGCTGTTTGTGAAGTGCTGTTATCCTGTTCAGAATAAAATTTATTTGCCAAATATGATTTATGTCTCCAAGGATTGTATTTGAGTCATACTACAGTCAGGTCTTATCACTGTGCCTACGTCCTTGGAGAAGTTGCAAGGGCCAAATACATTATGTTGCCCAAGTCCTTCTGTCCTCTATTCAGGCTGTCTAAGGAGCCCTTTCTGAAACAGACCCAAGAATGCCTATCAAATCCTGTTCCCCCTCTGTTTCTCTCTCTCTCTCTCTTCTTACTCCCTGCTGACCTTGTAGTAGCTCAGAAACTGGAAATGGAGAAAACGTGTGCAAGGAATAATAGGTATGAGGAGAAAAAGTACTAACCTGGGAAAGATGTGTGTCACGATGGGCATGTACAGAGTGCATCAGTCCTATTGAAAAGGAAGACCTGAAGCTTACAAGTAGATCTAACATTATGGTAAGTACGTCTGTTATAGTGTAAGAACTTGTTTACTGAAATAGTGAGCATTTACAGAACCAAGGTCACATATTTTATTTTTGAATTATTGCAGTTTGCTGATCATTTGTTAATACCTGGTGCTTTGATGATATGATAGCTCATTGTCTTACTGTGATTTTTGTAATATGCAGTAAAGTTAAACATTTTAGAGGTAAATATAGCTACTACACTGTATAGCTTTATTTCTTTGAATTAGTGTAATTTCTCATATGTTAAGAGATACTGCTTGTACTGAAAATGGCAAGACCCAAATATTCTCAAAACAAGAACTGAATTTACAAGAATCAAATTTTCTGGAAGGAACTGAATTGTTTTATTTCTTCTTTTTGTTAATTTTTTCCCAGAAGATGTGCATTTTCAGTGTACCACCTAATTATTTCAAAAATACTGTATAAACAAAGTCAACCTTTGTAAAATGTTTCACTTGTTGGATTTATGTGGTCTAGGTTTGTTATAAATAAATATTTTTAACGTCTGCAGCTGTTGTTGTTGTACAGAATGCCACAGTTCTGGACCTCAAAAAGGCAATCCAGAGATATGTTCAGCTGAAGCAGCAGCGTGAAGGAGGAATACAACATATTAGCTGGTAAAGTTTTTTTAATGTCTTTTCGGACTCTCATTTGAGCCTTTTTCTGTAGCACATTGACCATGTGTAAGCATAAGACATATTTGTTGTGCTGTAACCTTTGATGTTGATGACTGGGTTGTGTAAGAACATTTGCTGATATTCTATATTCATAGGTTCATAGGTTCATAGGTTGGTACTAGGCTATCAGCCTGGCTATTTCTTCCCACATTATTTACTTTCCTGGACCCTGTCTAGCAGGGCGTGATCCCTGGGGTGAATTTCCTTTCTCCCATCCAATCGTCAAGGTTCCTCTTGAAGAGGTCCAAAGAGGCACTCTGCTTGACATGTATGGGCAATCTATTCCAGAGTCTGGGGAGTCTCTGGGTCAGGAACCTATCCCTCCAGCATGTTTTGTTTATTGTGATGACAAGGTTTAGATCCCTGAGTGTAGCTCTGAGGGATTGGGATTTCTTTAAGTGTAGCATGTCCAACAGCTCTGGGTTTGACATGGCCTTGTATGTTAAGCAGAGATCGCCTCTGAGTACAGAGTATAGCTGGAGTTTTAAGGTGGTCAGTGTAGGGCATCTGCTTTAGGCCTGTGATTCTTTTAGTGAGGTATTTCTGAGGCCTTTCCAGTTGTTGCAGATGTCTTGAGAGGTACATACCAAATGGGCGTTGTATTCTATAATGGGTCTAATGAGGGTACAGTGGGACAATGACCTCCTTTTTCTGGATGAAAAGCCCCACATATTTCCCAACTTTTCTGTGGCGTATGTGGTTATCGGAAGGTGAGACCACTGTCCACTGTGTCCCCTAAGTCTCTTATCACACTTTCTGTGTTTAGTGTACTGCCACCTATATGGTAATTCATGGATACATGTTTTATAACAATACATTTCTTGGCATTGAGCTTGAGCCCATGGCTCTGGCACCAACATCTGTTTCTGTAAGGCCCTTTTGTAGAGTATCCACATCATTTGGGGATTCAATAATGGCTCCCAGTTTGCAGTCATCTGCAAACTTTGCAGAGTCTTTAGTGTTGACCTGTACTTCAGAGAAGTAGATGCCAAACAAAGGACTGAACCCTGAGGTACTCCACTTGTCACTTGTCTGGAGCTGGATTTGGAGTCGGCTACTTTTACAGTGTGGGTTCTATCAGTAAGCCATTTAGCAACCCATTGGGTGACATAGGGATTAATGCCCAACTTAGTAAGTTTATCTATGATTCCAGAGTGGGGGTGTCAAAGGCCTTGGCAAGGTCTAGATAGGCTGTGTGGACCACCTTACCCTTGTCCATGGCTCTGGAGACTGATTCAAAGTCAAGGTTCAATCAGGTTCAGGAGACAAGATCGGCCCTTCACAAACCCAAACTGGGTGGGGTCCAGTGTTTGAAGGTTGCCAATGTCTTTGTTTATAAGTTCCATGATACCATGGCCTTGCAGATAAGGCTTGTCAGACTGATGGGGCGGTAGTTTCCGGATCCAAGGTGGATCCCCCTTGTGGATTGGGATAACTGTAGCTCTGCGCCACTCAGTGGGCACCTGAGGTGAGGCTATGATTAAACATGACACTTAGGTGAGGTGCCAGTTCATATTGTAGTTCATGTAGTACACAGCCTGGGATGTCATCTGGTCCCATGGATGCTGTATTCTTGGCTTTAGAGAGTGCGTTTTGTACCTGTGTGGCCGTTATTACTGGAATTTGGCAATCTTCCGGTATTGAGATGGGCCATTTAGGGGGTGAGAGGGGGGTGAAGTTGGCACTGAATCGATCTGCCACGATATTGACTATCCTTTGGATCAGTATATTTATTGCCATTCTGTTTTAGCTCAGAGCAGATCTGAGCATTGCCATTTAGATTCTTGACATAGTTATAGAATGCTTTGTGGTTGTCTTTGGAATCTTTGGCAATTTTATTTTCATAACTAGCTTTGGAGGATTTTATGAGGCATCTCAGTTTCTTACTGAGGCTAGTAAGGAAGTTTTTTGCATCCTGGGATTTTCCTCTTTTCTGCAAAAGTTTCTTCCTTTTGTTGTAAAGTTTGTTTATGGCAGGGGACCACCAGATTGGCTTCCTTTTTTTGGATGAGAGCATTTTGGTTCTATTTGGGATGGCACGATTCATGCATGAGTGGATGTGCTCGTACAGTGCCTTAGTGTAGGATTCAGCAGTTGAACTTTCAGTTCCGTCTGCATGGGTGTCATGAAGTTTGTCATTTCTGACTTGAGTAGCATGAAGTTGGCTTTGGAGAAGTTTTTTATGGTGGTTTCTTTACTGGGGTGGGGGGGGGATTTGTGGATGTTAAGGGTGATTAGCTTATGGTCAGACCTGACTAACGACGGGGTGACCATAGGTATGCATTGATTTGCCATGTTGGTAATGACCAGGTCTAGGATATTGGAGCCCTGGTGGGACTATGGATTAGTTGATCCAGGGCGTTGGAATTTATGAATTCCAAGAACCGTGTTGGGACATGAGTAGTTTTCCCAGTTAATGGCAGGGTAGTTAAAATCACCCAGTATTAGGGTGTTTGGTTCTATCTTAATATTTTCCAGTATGTTTAAAAGGTGTAGTGAGAATCTTGGGGTATGGTGGGGATCTGTAGCAAGCTACAATTTGGATTGCAGTCTTACCTAGTGTTAGTTGCACTTGGAGAATTTCAGACACATTGTGTTGGCCAACTAGCCTGGTGGTGTGAATATCCTTGGTGAATATTGACACTCCTCCACCTTTTGTAGCCTGGTATTGCAGGGTGCTCTCTGGAGCCTTGAACCAGGTCTCAGTTACTGCACAGATATCGATGTTCTCCATTTTTAGGAGTGCCTCGAGAGAGTGCATTTTGAGGTTTAGACTTCTAGCATTGAGTAGCATTACCTTCAGATTTTGCATGCTTGTACCTGTTACGGTGGTGGTTTGTCCTTTGAAGTTTGCCTAAAAAGGCACTATAGGCCAGTAACCTGAATCCCAGACAGGTGCCGACCATCTCTGGCAAAGCATCGTGGTCTGTCAATCATGTCATCCCAGGCAGACAGATACTGAATCCCTTTGAATGACACCATAGCCAATTGTTGAAGTCAATCATTTTATCCTTATATTGTGGTATCATTCTGGGCGAAGGCAGGATGCTACTCAGGGCTCCTGCCTGGGCCACATGATCCGAGAGCTCTTCCATGTCTCTTTTCATGTAGTCCAGGGTCATTCACTCCAACATGGACAATGACAGAGTCATATTTGTACTTGTTGTGGAGTGACTTGAGTGCATGGATCCTGGCACCCGACAGGCAGCTGACTGTAATTTTCTCCTTATTCAACCTGGTGAGAGGGACATCAGTGTGCCGGACTATAGAGTCACCTATGACTAAAGTGTTAGGTACATTGTCTTGCCTTAAGGGCTGTTGCTGGGTGGCACACTGGTGTTGTGAACTATGTGACGCATTGGTTGTGATTGGTGTTTGTTTGCGTTTCAGCTTCAGAGGTCTTTGTTGCTTGGGCAGGTTACAGTTAAGGGCCTCTGCATATGTGGATTTAGTGTTGCTATATGTGGGTGCTGGTGTAGAAAGGCTATGTGTTGCTTGAGGTGTAGTGTGGGTGTTAACCTTCTCCTCTTGACTGTTTAGCACAATCTTGGGTGGAGAGAGCTTTGCTTCCATTTTGCCTATGTAAGTGCATCTCTCACAGGTTGTAGTGTTGGGTGGTAGGAGGAGAGGGTTGTCTGTGTACATGAGGCAATTGCTGCATTGCCCCAGTATGCCCAGATTCACCAGGTGGACAGGAGAAATCACCGAAGCTGACCCTTGGACATGCCTGGTTTGGGGCTTTTTTTCTTCTTTGTAAAGTACAGGAGCTGTTTCCTTAGCAAGGTACTTTGCAATTATAGGCTGTTTAGTGCCTACTATTAATTTCTCCTTATTAACAAGGAGAGTTCAGTGTTTGTATGAGTTTAAGGCTTCCTAGTGCTTTCCAGCAGGTATTAGAGAAAGTGCTAGTCACAGGGATGCTTAAAGGTAAGATTGAAAGAATGCACTCTGCAGTGTGCACTAGAGTTAGATGTGAAAGTAGGTAACTTGAGTTTTGCCTATTTAAAAGTTAAGGTTTAGTGGAGAGTTACTATTTTTAAAACATCAAGATGGATTGAAAGGGGTGGTCACTTTTGTAATTTGGTACTATGAAATACTGTAGGATGGCCAATAAATTTAAATAATTGAAGGGTGGGATTTCAAAATGATGATTTTGTGATTACTCACATAAGCCAGTGAAAGTAGAGAGAAATGAGATATATGGTCAGATTAACATAAGAGGCGGGCAACTAGAAAGACAGTGGTATTTAACAAGACAACTTAAATGGGTGGGAGAGCGGGAAAAATTCTGCCTGACTCAGAACAAAGAGAGCTGTGGTCTCTTTTGAAGTTTTAATATGCTGTTAAAACAGAATGCAAGCAAAACACAAGGTAAAGAAAACAAACTGCAGTATTCAAAATATAGAAAGACAATACAGTAATACAAAAAATATAAGCAAACTAACCTTTCCTTCACAGCAAAGTGTAGCAGAGTCTGGATGAGCCTTTCTGGTAAAGCCTCATATGCATCACATTCTCTGAGATCAGGGGGTCTCTGCACTTCCTGCTTTAACCATTTCCTTTCCCTAATGGCAGTCGTCATTTTTGTTGTTTTCTTATCCTATTAAGAAAATGCTTTTCTAGGTGGTCCTTCTCCCAAGCTCACCACCCTGCATTAATTTGTCATCTGATTAGTCTTCCTGTCATGCTTGTCATATCCAGTCCAAGTTCATACCCCCTCATTATATAACTTTGCTTGCAGTCTTTTTTTTCAGCTGAGTAATGCTTATGCTAGTTTTTAATTGCATTAATCTGTGTCAGTCTTCAAACATTTTTTGAATCGTTTGCATTGCATTTTGTTTTGCCATAATTTGCACTTTATATTTTTCTTTTCAGTGCATTTGAGAGGAGCTTTCCTTTCTGTTTAGCACAACTGCTAATGATCCCTAGCAAAATTAACTTTAACCTGCTTTATGAATTTCAAACAAGTAATGGCATGCAAGCAGAGTGCCTCTTTTTTCATAATACTGGCAATCTGAATTTAATAATTGACTTTTGTCATAGGAGGCCAATGTAAAAGTGAGTATTTGAATATCTCCAGCGGGGACATGTAAAGATATTGTTGCTTAACTCTGCTGGAAACCAGAGATATGAAGTATTGTTGTTAATCTTGCAACAGTGTACCAGGATGCTGTTCTTGCAGGTCACTGCCTTTATGAAGAGTAAAAAAATTGTGGTCTAAAACAATAGAAGTAAACTTGAAACTTGCTTGAAAATTTTGTTTTTTCAAGAGAATGGGTGCTTCTTTTATTGACAAGTCAAGGCTAGGAATTTGTGGGAGTTGAGTAGGAGACAGCTGAAGCAGGGAAGTTGAAAAATAAGGACAAACAGTACGTTATGACAACATGAAACTGGTTTTATCTTGTATTTGTATGAGGAATATTATGTATGTATGTTTTCAGAAAAACTGAGACATTAAATCTTTTTTTCTTTAGCTTCTTCCTGACCCCCTTCTGATATAAGCTGTTCTTCCTTGCCTTTAACTGTCTTGTCCCTGAATCCCCCCGTTACTTTTTCCTGGGTACACTGCATGTACTGTAACCCTTCTCCAAGCTTTGTGACTACTCTGGAAGTCAGCCTCAACAGTACTCATTGTTTAGGCCCAGGAAGCAATGGATATATTGGGGAGAATGGAGTGTGGGAACCATCGTTCTTGAGGTGGGTGATCAATGACCCTATCTGTGGAGACCACTAATGCAGTGACCTCAGGATGTTATTGCTGCCCCTTGTGTTGGTCTGAGATGTCCTATGAGGTTCCTCGTCTCCATCAGAGGTTGTGCATGCATGGGGTTTCCCCTGTCACTCTCCTCCTCACCTTGGAATTGGAGAGCTGGCCATCATCCGCACCATTCTGTTCAAACCCCCAACATCCTGCCAGCCCTACTGGCGACACAAGTCCGTTCCTGAACTCAGGTTGCCAGGGTTGCACGTGTAAGCCCTGTCTCCTTTCCTTAGTCATTGCTTTCGTCATCATCTTCATCAACACCCCTTTTCGTATTTTTTCCCTACATGAGGTCAGGGAGTCCTGTGAACTGCTGCCACTTCTCTCGATTCATTGCCATTCTCCTACCTTCTTCAGTGGGCATGCCTGGTCTTCTCTCACATAATCTGTCCATCTCTTTGATGGATACACTAATTTTCTCCTGCCTTCTTCCTGTCTCTTCCAATTCCTCTTACTGTTTGGTATACCTTACTGTTCAGCTCCTTTGGCATTCTTTATTCACACACTACCCTGACGGTCTACACCAGTTGGCTGCAGCCCCTCCAGTTCTAGTTTTGATCTTTTCATTCTGACTTCCCTTATCCTTTCCACCCCTTCCCAGGTACTTGAAGCTGTTAACCTTCACTATTTTCCCTTCTGTTTCAATTTTCAACAACTTCTAATTCCCCTGTGCATCCAACTGCCTTATCTGTACTCCTTTTCATCCCATGTGCCTTCAGTTTTGCATTTCATTACCCTACCCTTTGGTGAAGTCCTTGCTCGGAGTCTGCCTGTAATGCCACATCATCTGCCTACAGTGACTTTGTTGATTTGTCCCTTCTGATCTGTTTGCTAATGTAGTCCATCACCAGTATGAACAACAGTGTGCTCAGAGCTGAACCCTGATGCACACCCACTCCATCTGGGAACTCCTCTGTGAGACTGAGCACTGTTTGTACTTGAGTCATTGTGTCCTTTTATACAGCTTGTACTGATTCTACCAATGTTTCTGGGACTTTGTACCACTGCAGGACTACCCAGATCAGCTTTCTTGGGACCTTGTTAAATGTTTTCTCCGAGTCTAGGAATGCCTACTTGGACTCTTTCCTCATTTCTATGTTCTTCTTCTTTAGTATCTATCTCACTGCAAACATTGGGTCAGTTGTACTGCATCCTGATCTGAATCCAAGCTACTTATCTCCCATCTTACTTTTTATTACTCTCTGTATTCATTTATCAGTCACCTTCTACAGAACTTTCATGCAGCTTGATATGAGTTTGATACCACTTTACTGCCCAGAGTTGTGAATGCCTCCTTTGTTCTTGAACACTGACAGTAGTATGCTTATTCTTCACTCACCTGGGATATGCCTGTCTTTCCATACTACTGTGAGCACCCTTAGCAATCATTTCTTCCCTATCTCACCCAACATCTTGGTCATATCTGATGTGACCTCATTTGAGCCTGTTGCTTTCCTTGACTTCATTTTCCTTGGAGCTGTTCTTACTTCTTCTAGGTTGGGCTTCTCCTCTTCCTTCACTGTAGACTGTCTACAGCAGTACATCTTCTATGGGGTTTTCTTCATTCAGAAGCTGCTGGAAGTACTCCTTCCATCTGTCTTTGATGTCTTATGGACTGGTGAGCAGATTGTTGCTTGCATTCCTTATGAAGGGTTTCTGACTACCTTCTTTATCTTTCTGAATTATCTTTCAACCTAATAGAGTTTCTTTGTGCCATCCACTGAATTACTTTACAGAAATTGTTGCCTCTGATACTTTGTGCTTTGCTATTGCAACTCCTCTCTTAGCCTCTTTGTTAGCCAGCCAGTATTCCTTCCTAGCCTGGTCCACGTTTTCTGTCTCCCCCTTTTTCCTGCACTCCTCCTTCATTTTAGTTATTTCCTGAGCTTCTGCTTTCCAGCACCAGCTTTCTTTATGTACCTTATTTCCATACGTGGCTCAGACGCATACCTCTTATGTAGTCTTCAACATGCTGTTTTGAGGCGATGACATTCTTCAACTCCATCGGTTTCTTCTTGTTCTTGAGGTGCTAGAGCCCAGAGTAATTCCTTGAACTGTTGTGCTTTCTCTCCAGTCAACTTCTAGGTCTTCAGCTTGGTTTTTGTTGACCTTAGAGCCTTCTCTGACCACTGCCTGCAACCAATTGTAGCGACTGTTTCACTGGGGATGACTTTGCAATCGCTGATTCTACCCTAGTGCATTTTCCTTACTAGGCTTATGGGAATCTCTGTATGTGTTGATTGACCAGAATATTTTTCATCGGTTCATCCTCTTTTATACTCGTTTTGTGGATGATGCCTTTTTTATATGGACAGGTCCGCAAGATATGCTGACAGATTTTGCAAAGTATTTGCAGAATACTGTGAGCTTTCTTAGTTTCACTGTGAAGTACTCAAATGAAATGAAATGATAGATTTCTTGGATGTTAAAAAAAGAATAAGAAACTTCAAAACTTCGCAGTGTGGAGGGCGTGATGTTCACTTCCTGAATTATGTTATGCACTTAGTTCACTTAATAAAAATCGAACTGTAAAATGTAACTGTAAAATACGTGCTACAAAATATTCAAATAGAAAATTATAGGTAGTCCACAGTTGAGTTAAAAATGGAATATACTTTATTGAAACATACAGACAAGCGATCCTAGCTGAGTATAGTGTAAAGCATTAAAAACATTCCTTACTTATATATACTCAAGTTGTTTGGAGCAAGGGAGTAGTTACAGAGGGTGGTTCTGTAAAGAGCAATAAAAGCATTAAAATGATTCCTTTAACCAAATCCCCCTTCCCCCTTAACACCATAGTGTAGACAGAGACTGTTCTACCTAAAACTGAAACTGAAAAGCTACAGACAAATTACAATCTAAGACCAGTTTACTAAAACTTTGTATAGGCTAACCACCTAATCCAAAATTTTATTGATTAAGAAACTAACCAACTAAAAAAATGACTAACAAAAAGATCTACCACTATACATCTTCAAGAATAAATATTAATACATATACAACTTTTAACAAAGATCACTTTCATTTCAGATAAATACTTCATCACATTTGTGTGAATGAATGAACATAACGTATATATATATTCATACACAACTGAAAACCTAAGTAGAATGAGAAACATAAAGTAATTGCTAAGCTGAAAATACAGTGATATATGTTAAAAATAAAGCAATAAGGCCATGGGGATCTGTTAAAGTGTGGCATCTAACTAAGAAAAAACTTGGTTTGAGTGTGCAAGAGTGCACTCGAGAGTAATTGCAACCTTTAAAACAGAAAAGGGAAAATAAAAAGACTAGGCCTGTGCACACATTGTGTGCACTATCAGATTTTCACTGCCTAAAAGGAAAAGTGCAACAAAAGTGTTCAGCTTAAAATCTAAAGTAGCATTTAATATGGAGCCATCAAAAATGATAACAGAAGAGAGAAAGAGTGATTGCAGTGGGAAATGATAATAAAAATAATTGGTAAAGGGGGAGGGTGGTTTGAGACTTCAGACATGAAGGCATACGATAAGGCCACACAGCTTAGATAATATATTTGATTCAGTGCTCTCAGTATATGCCCAAATGGAAGCATATGACAGGCATAATACCCATCACCACACATAGGCATTTGACATATTTACTATAGGAATATAAAGAGCATTATGTGCAGCTTTATATACATAAAATTAGTAAGCAAGTTATTACTTTGGAAGAAATTAGACCTTTAGAAAATGAAATGACACGGCTATACTGTATATCGTAATAAGAAAGGCACAGCATTTGGAAAAGAAAGAACAGAGGTTCTGGCAGCAGATGATAAAAAGGAAATAAGATTATAAACCTGGATGATGCTAGACAAACTTCTGTGTTATTGAACTGTGACCATTTCGCATACAGATCTAATGTTACAGTTAAAGTAAGATAGGGAGGCTGGATAGTAAATTGGTTAAACCAAAATAGTAGATTTTATAATTGAGACCAAAAGAGAAAATGTCAGATTGGAAAAGAGTAATAAGTAGGGCATGTAAGACAATATTAGATTTGAAAAGCCAATTTGTTTGCGTCTTTCGGCTTTTCCCGGTTAGGGGTCGCCACAGCGGAACTCTGGTCCGCTAATGATTGGCAGTAGATTTTTACGTGCCGAGTTGCCATCCCTGACGCACAACCTTCAACGAAGGTACGCCCATTCACGCATGCCTCCACACAGAAGACGCTCTAGCTGAGAATCGAACAGGACAACGTCTTACTGTGAGGCGACAACGCTACCGCAGCACCACCACCGCAGTCAATAAAGTGCAAAAATTAAAAATGGCATGGAGTGAATGGTTAAAGATCTTACAGATGATCCATGGAGGGGAATATGTCTTATCCCTAGATAAGTTCCTAGATTTATAGGTTCATAGGTTGGTACTGGGCTATCTGCTCAAAGGCATATATTAGCCCAGCCATGTTGTGCGGTATTCACCGCCCCTTTAGTAGTTCCCTAGACCCTTGTACTAGCAGCTAGTACCCTTGGCCCCTATCTAGTAGTGCTGTTGGTGTGATCCCTGGTGTGAACTTTCTGTTACCCATCCACTCATCAAGGTTCCTCTTGAAGAGTGATAGTAAGGGGAAATTTAGAAAATCTTTAGAATTTTTGCATCTAACTGTTTGTAAAAATATATATCAAAACCCTTACAAGGGTTTAGATGTTACCAAATATAAGAGGCATATGTTGGAGATGTTATAGTTCAGAGATTCTTTGGAGCATTTATATTTTGGAAGTGTATGGTTTTGCTTCAGTACAAACGCATATTAAAGAATAATGCTAAGTCTTATAATTGGAAGAGATTTAATTTCATTATAGAGATGTTTTTGTTGAGTTGGTATAAAATAACACGGCTGGGATAATATATTTAGCCAAATGTCTCAGTTGTTCTGCATTTTATATAAGGAAGACAGGCAGCTGAAATTAAGAATTTATGAGTATAACCTAGCAATCAGGAAGTAGGATGAAAGGAATGCTTTGTTCAAATACTCTCTATCCTCTCAGGATTTAAAAAAAATATTTTTTTTATCCTGGAAGAGGTACAAAAAGGTAAGAGATGTGGTTTATAGCAGGATAGGTTGGAGGCGAGGGAATTATTTTGGCAAAGCAAATTGAATGCTGCTATTAGGTCAGGGCTTAATCATAAACTTTCTATTAACAGTATTTTGACTTTAAAAGCTAATCAGTTACTATTCTTGGTTTTATGGATTTTATATTTTAATGTATTGAAACTGTATTGTTTATTACATTTGTAATGTATAAATACTGTTTAATAGCAGTTGTTTGGTAGGTGAATGTTCTAGCTGTCATTAATTAATGTTTGGAGATGATTGGTTGACGAGTTGTGATGTCATTACTCTTTTATTATTTAAACTTTTGTCTGTTTTAATGTAATCAGATTCTGATGAAGTTCTCTTTAGAACAAAAGCTCTTAAGCTGTAATAAAATGCTTTGTAAAAAAATTGTTGGGATCTTATACCTGGGTGTGAGAACAGTATATTGTGTATTTTTTTATTTGCATTTTGTACACTGGTTGGATCATTCTTTTTTGTTTTTTGTTTAGTTGAAACTATGTAGGCTGGTGTAGGAGTTTCCTTGATTTGTTGCTATTATGTACAAGTTGCAACTGTACTGATTTAATCCTGAAGAAAACCCTGGGAAAGGGGGAAAACATTGCCCAAAGTTGTGTTAATTTTCAGTCTGTAGTAAACTTATTTGCTTTGCCTTTATTGTCAGGGGGTCTAGACATATGGCATTACATACTATTATGTTTATGTTGTCCAGATTTTAACAAGAAAGTCTGTGACAATTTACAAATCTGAGTAAAGTCCATAACATTTCCTATTCATCAATAGCACGGTCTTGTTAAGCATCAAACAGTGCTGTGCTCGTAGAACCACGTATTGACTAGAGAAAGAAATTGCTTCATAAACATAGTCTGTGTAAGCAAAAATGAGTACTTAATTAGGTGTATTAGACATCGTTTGAAATTCAAACAGAAAAATGGAACTCAAGTTGGGATGTTTTTCAGGAGGTACGTGTGGAGAACATACAGCCTGACCTTTGGAGGAGAAAAACTTACAGATGACAAATTAAAGCTTAAAGAGTAAGTGATATATTTTTATGATATAGAGAACTTTCACTGACTGTACAAAAGTACTAATATTTTATATACTACTCTGGAAGCAGAAGTAAAACTTGTAACGTGGTTTATTGTGGTAAATGTTGACATGAAAACTTCCTAGTTTGTGACATGAAGCAAGACATTTGTCCAGACTAGTATTCCTGGGTCACACTTGAAAAAAGAGTTAATCTGTTGTCTATTTTCATTCATTCCTCATTTGTTGGGTTCGGATCTGACTCTCTGATCTGACTGGGCTGCTTCTTCCAGATCATAGGATTCTTGAGCTCTTGAATTCCTCCCTTTAGCCATAATGCCCCACCAATCTAACGTACCTACGATCTCAGTTAGTGCCGTTGCAAGTAGACATGTATTATGAGCTCTCAGGAGCTATTTGATTGCTAGTTTTTCATTTAAGTGAGTTTAATTCCTTTTAGTTTCTTCTTACACATTTATAGATGTCTCTGTATAGCTCCCTTGTACCCTTTTTATTATTACATCCTTTTTCTCTGCAAATGGCCTAGTCTCTTTCTCCTTGAGTACCTCTCAGTACCATCATTGGTAGTCTTCCTTTCCCCTTATTGTACTTTTGATAGTACCCCTTAATACCACTGTTGGTGGGCTTTTCTTTCTTTTTGTAAAAAAAAATTTATTTATTTTATTATTTATTTATTTATTTTTTAATGTTTCTTGTGGACAAGATTCCAAACTCTGGTATCCACACAAAATGTGTGCTGTTTAGGCCAAAAACACTTAGAAATAGATTGTGACATTTGTGCAGGCTTTAATTACAGAGCATTGATTGACAGGAAGAATGTTTGTCCTAAGGGGCCATCTTCTTTTCAAACACTCTACTCCAGCTGCTAGGGCTCAAACCCCTAAAAACAAAACAAAAGGGCAACTCTGTTGTAAAGGACAAGGATTCATGTAAAAGGTCTCCTGATAGTCCTTCGACCTCGACTTTCACTACAGCTCCTTCACCTGAGCCACCAACAAAATTTTTGAAAAAGTCCGATCTGACTAATTTGGATCCGAAGCCAAGAATTGAAAGATGCCCCTTATATCCATGCTACCTATTTTCTTTCAGGGCATATCGTTTTCAACCATCTCTGTTCCTTGAACAGTCATCCAGAAGACATTCTAGTCCCTCTTCAATAGTTTTATCCCATTGATCCTCCAGGAGCCTATCCAAAACAGACGTGGATGGGATGATACGGAAGTTCCTCAGGACGCAGTTCAAATGGGAGTCTTTTTGGCTCCATCCCCATTGGGTCCTAAGAGTCTTCATTTAATTTCTCCTTCTCCGATCCATCCTTCAGTTTCAAAGACATCAGATCCAAAAACCTTGGGGGCATCTTCCTTGGATCCGAAGATCATCTTTTCTTCAAGTCTGATGATTTCTATGAGTCGATCACCACCAAATATCTCAGAGCCAGAGGATTCTCAGAACCAAAGTATCTATGCTGGCTCTGGGTTCTTTGGAGTTGAATCTGAAGCTGTCAGAGCCTCAAAGTTAGTTCATTTCTGGCTCCCTTTTTGGGTGGATGTCTTTGGGAAGTCTGGAGCCAATGATCTGAGAGGGTCCATTGTCGGATCCATCTGTTTCTACTTCCCCCAGGCACTCTGCTTTCTAGGCACTGGAGATAGTCTTCTCTGCAACAAGAGAACAGTCTTCTTTATCTTTAGTTTTGCATCCTGAGCCTTGATCATCCCTTCCACTGGGAAAGCCAGTCCGAGCTAGCATCCAGTCCACTCATCAGGGTGTCATCATCTCTTCCGATACCTCCCCAGGGTATCCCACCAGGTAGGTCCCTCAGAAGAGAACATGCAAGAGGAGGCACTTAGACTCCCCAAAAGAGTCTGTCACTGAAGACAGTGATTGTGATGATGGGGAAGGGTCCCCCCGATCACCCCCTTTGGAGAAATCTTGGAACTCCTTAAAGCAAAGAGGTGGTTGGTCTCCGGAATAACCCTTCCCAAGAGGAATCAGTGTTTCTGGAAGCTTTCAGGTCTGGCCTTTTCCCAAGAGACCAGACAAAATCCTTGCACCTCCAAAAGACCATCTACACTGATCATTGAAATTGCTACACCTAGTGACTACAGTGTCCTGCGTACAGAAAGACGCAAAGTAATTAAACATAAGGATTTGTAGTCAGAAACTAGAGCAATGTGGAAGAAAGATACCCAGACAGTTCCAATAGTGGTAGGAGCAATGGGTCTTATAAAAAAGAGAATACAATCGTATTTAGATATTTTTCCCATACATGTAGCTCCATATGAATTGCTGAAGGAGTTATTACTGGGAACACTGCTGGTGCTGCAAAGAGTACTTCTTGCTGACATCAAAGATTGAAACAATACTAGTTTCATGAACTTTAATCATACTTTGACTTAGAAATGGGGTCCATTCCCATCATGGTATTAGAAATTCAAAAGATTTGGAGAAATTAAAGAGTAAATGAGTGCCGGTTAATGCCATGGTTGTTGTAGCAGCCAGGAGAAAGGAACTAGCAGGACAGTGTTCCTCTGTCCACCCCTCTAACAGGGAGATTAGGGTGCAGGATAGGTTTGGGAAGTGTGTCTATGCATCAGCGACCTTTGCTTTAAGGTCACTGACTTATTTGGCACATTTTACCAGACTTCAGAGAGATTTGTTCAAGAAGGTCCCCAAATCTCTTTAGGGATCCATGTCCTCTGAGGAAGGGAATACCATTTCCTCACAGCTGGCTACACTTCAATCAATATGTAATTTGTCCATGAGGTTAATCTCCCATGCTGCGGAAGGTAACTTGTGCGTGGCAGGTTCAAACATTTCTATTAGGAGACATGCCTGGATGCTCTTGTGTGATTTTTAAGGAACCATTTAAATCTTCACCTTTTGATGGAACCTCACTCTTTGGCTCCAAGGTAAAAGACACTGCCTCCAAATGTGAACAAGAAGGAAAGACCCTGTCTGCTGTGATTGTACATTTTTCTACTCCTCAAAGGTCATTTGTTAGGAACCAAAGAGGTGGTGGAAAGATATGGTTCAGGAAATCCCAGAGTCCCTTTCAAGAATCACATTGAATTAGGTCCCCCAGGGGCAGAGGGGTCAACTTAAATGGAAGACACTATCCCCATGGCAGAGGCGGTCCACATAAACAGAAATCTATAAATTTTCTCAGACAGATCCTATCAGTGCTCCTGAATGGAGGTGAAGCTGTCTGTTTGTTGAGGCATTTGGTGGGGGGGGGTCATCTATCCATGCACCAGAGAGCCTGGCTAGACATCACAACAGATTTATGAGTGCTAAGAATAATATCCAGGGTTATGTTGTACCATTTTCCCAATTCCCTCCAGCAGAAGATCCGCTGTGTTCCTCCCAGTCAGGGAAAGCAGCTTCTCTGCAGGTAAAAATGCTGCTAGAAAAAGAGTCATCCAAGAGGTCCCCCTCCCTGACCAAAGAGGATCCGGAACTTATTCAAGATTCATTTTGATGCCAAAAAAACGTCAGGGGACATGAGACCAATTTTGGATTTCAGCAAACTAAATCAGTCTGTTCAGGATATAGAGTTCTGGATGGTCATGGTTCAGCCCATTCTGCCGTTTCTGCACGACAACTGGATGTGCCAAATAGATCTTCAAGATGCATATTGATGCATCAGAATAAACAGGCACTCCAGCAGATACCTACACTTCTGGCTGGGAGCCAGTCATTACCATTTTAGAGCACTGTCCTTTAGACTTACCACAGCCCCCAGGGTATTCACCAAATGCCATTGTAGCAGCCCACCTGAGACTGCTAGGATTCCGAGTGTTTCCATATCTAGACAAGTGGCTCCTGACTGCTCCAGCCAAGCATCAGCTGATTAAAGCAAGGGGACTATTTGCTCCATCTGTGCTCCAGTATGGGAATATCAATCAGTTTCAACAAATCTCGACTCCCAATGACTCAGAATTTGGAATTCTTTGGTGCTCATCTGAATACAACCACCCAAATAGCTTCTCTTCCTCTATCTCAAATAGAAACCATTCAGTTCCATGTCAAGAAGGTAATTCAGAATTTTCCCTTTCATCTAATACTTCAAGCCTTGGGATATATGACAGTGACATTAACCCTTGTACCACTTGCCAGGTTCCGTATGAGAATCCTTCAATGGATACTTGCCATGGTTCATAAGTTCATAGGTGTGTACTAGGCTAAAGGCCCTGGAGCCTTTACAAGCCTAGCCCATAGGATTACCCTGGCATCATGCCACCCGTCCTTAGTTCCCAGTGCCTCTGTTGAGTAGAGCCACTAGAGTGATCCCTGGGGTGAATTTTCTATTTCCCATCCATTCATCAAGATTTCCCTTGAAGAGGGCCAGTGAGATGCTTTGCTTGACATGTATGGGAAGTCTATTCCGTAGCATGGGCAGTCTCTGGGTTATGAACCTGTCCCTCCAGCATGTTCTGTTGAGTGTGGTAATGAGGTTGCGGTCTCTGGAGTGTGTGGTGAGTAGGGATTGGGATTTCTTTAGATGTAGCATTTCTAACAGAGCTGGGTCAGACATGGCTTTGTAAGTCAAGCAGAGATCGCCTCTAATTTGGCGATATGAGACAGAAAATAGTTGGAGTTTTTTTGAGTCTGTCCATATAGGACAAGTGTTTAAGGCCTAGGATCCTCTTTGTGAGGTGCTTTTGTGGCCTCTCCAGTTGTTGCAGGTACATGCCAAATGGGGCATTGTACTTGATGATTGGCCTAATGAGGGAAGAGTAGAGGAGACAATGACCTCTTTCTTCCTGGATGCAAAACCCTTAGTAATGAGATGTGCCACATAGAAGGACTTTCTGACTACAATGGCAATGTGGTGATCAAAAGAGAGGTTGCTGTCAACCTGTGTTCCTAGATCTCTAATAACGCCTTTTGTGTTCAGTGGACTACCATTGATGTGGTATTCAAGGGAGCTGAGTTTTTCCCAAAGGAAATGACGACACATTTTTGGCATTGAGTGTAAGGCCATGGTTCTGACACCAGTCATTGTTCTCAGTGAGGCCTTTTTGTAGGATGTCAACATCACTTGGGGAGTTAATAATAGCTCCCAACTTGCAATCGTATGTAAACATTGTCAGCCAGAGTCCCTTTGTGTTGGCCTGGACTTCAGAGAAGTAGATACCAAACAGGAGAGGACCCAGGACCGAACCCTGTGTGACTCCACTCGTGACTGGTCTGCATTCTGATTTGGAGTCAGCTACTTTTACACTGTGTGTTCTATCTGTGAGCCAGTTTGCAACCCACCTAGTGATTTAGGGGTTGATGCCTGGCTTAGTGAGTTTTTCTATGATTCCTGAGTGGGGAATGGTATCAACAGCCTTAGCCAGATTAAGGTAGGCTGTATGAACCACCTTGCCTTCATCCACAGTTCTGGTGACTGACTCAACTCTACAAAGGCTGTGTTTTTGTTCTCCCTCAACCCAAGGACATAGCAACTACAGACGCGCATCAGCTCGGTTGGGGGGAGATTTCCTTAGGTGGACAGTCCAAGACACATGGTCTCTCAAAGAGGCCAAGATGCATGACAGTGTCCTGGAGAGGAGAGCTGTCCTCCTAGCACTGTAGGCCTTTCAAGACTCTCACCCAATCGTGACTATTGTTCCAGTTGGATGATATGTCAGTAGTCTGGTACATTAACAAACAAGGGAGAACCAGATTTTGTCCTCTTTGTCGAGAAACTATGAGAGTACAGCAATGGGTGATCTCTTCCACTTGCTTTCTGGTAGCAACTCACATCCCAGGGAAATCCAGCATGATTGCAGATAGGTTAAGCAGGTCCATTTTGATACCTCATTAGTGGCATCTCAGTATCAGTGTGGGGGAGAGAATATTCCATCAATGGGGCCAACCATGCTGTGATCTGTTTGCCTCTCCACTCAGCAACAAATGCAGCAGGTTCTTTGCCCTGACCCCCCCCCCCCCACTGTACTTCATGCTTGGCCCTCCCGGTCTCCTTTTCGCTTATTCCCCATTAACCCTTATGCCAAAATGTTTATAGAAAGCATCTTGATTGAAGAGAGTAGTTATCCTCATTGCTCCTTACTGGCCTTGTCAGATGGGTTTCCTTTCCTCTGGCCTCATTTCCTACATCTACCATGGATTCTGGATCCATCTCAGATCTTCTGTCTCCTCTGACAGGCATAACTTACTCAGACTTAACAGGCCTCAAGTTGACTGCATGATTTCTCCAGGTCCATTGATTGCTAGACAGCCCAGCCTGTCCTCCCAGATCTGTCACATTTTATTATCTTCCCATAAAGCTTCCGCCAGGAATATTTACAAGAGTAAATGGGAAAGATTTGCTCTTTGGGCCCTAAGCAAAAACCTAGACCCCTTTTCAGCACCAATTTCAAATGTCCTTAACTTTTTTGCCAATATTTTCAATGAAGGTGCTAGTTTCTCAACTATTAGAGTACAATTACCAGCCATTTCCAACTTTAGTCTGGGAGTAAATAATTCTACCTTTGCATATTCTAAGCTTTGCAAAGCCTTTCTAATAGGAGCCTCTTACTTAGACTTCCTTTAAAGAATCCCATCCCTCCTTGGGATTTAAATGTTGTACTTCAAGCCTCCCTTTGAACTTTCAGCTAAATCTGATCTACAGTTTTTGACCTGGAAAATTGTTTTCTTAGTCGCTATTGCATCTGCCAGAACAGTGACTGAACTTCAAGCACTGACCTCTAAGCCTTTTTATTTAGTTTTTCACAAGGATAGGGTTTCTCTATGGACCAATCCATGCTTTGTACCAAAGATGGTTTCTGAGTCTAATATTAATCAGGTCATTAATCTTCCAGTGTTCTTTCCAAAATTTTCAAACAAAGGCAAATATTTCTTACATTTGTTAGATGTGCACAGACAATTACTTTTCTGCCTTTACAGAAGGATCTAAGAAAGTCTGAGCAGTTTTCCTTTTCTGATTCAAAACTAGGCAAACCAGTATCTAAAGTTTCTCTGGCCAAATGGTTAACTGATTGTATTACCTTTGTTTATAAAAAAGTGGGTTTGCCTTTACCAAGACCACCTAAAGCCCACTCCACCAGGTCTATAGCAACTTCATCAGCCTTTTTATCCAGAACTTTCTTGGATGATATTGGTACAGCTGCAACTTGGGCTAATCCTCATACCTTTATTGCTCATTAAAAACTGGATCTGGTCTCTAGGGGAGGGGGCAGCCTTTGGCTCAGCGATGCTCCAGAATATCCTTCCTTGTTGTCCTCCCGGGATTTGGATAGCTGTGGACACGGTCACAACAATTGAGGAATGAATGAAAATGGACAACATCAGATTAAAATGTTATATACTCACCATAACTTTCTGTCTGTGTTGTTCATTTTCATTCTTCCTTAGTTTCCCACTCCAACTACCTCCCTCCTTGTTCTACTCCTGGAGAGATTGAAGAGTATTGGAGGAGCCTCTGTTCTTTGTTTGAGCTCCATCTTCCATTTTTGTTTTCCTATTTTCCACTGTTCTGTTAGTCATATGGGCAGCAAACTAGATCTGAGGTATGTTAGGTTGGTGAGGTATTGTGGGTGAAAGGGAGGAGCTTGAGAGCTCAAGTATCCGACAATCTGGAAGAAGCAGCCAATTCAGATCTGAGGGTCAGATCCGAACCCAGCAGATGAGGATGAATGAAAATGGACAACACAGATGGAACATTAAGGTGAGTACATAACTTTTTATTTATACTTTGTGTGTCTTTGTTTATATTATCTGTCAGTCTTTCCATCCTGTTCTTTTGAATCATATTAAAAGAAATGCTCTTACCCCCTTTACAGACTCACTCTCTTGCATACATTGCCACTTTTTGTGTACATCCTTTACTGCATTATTAAGTTGTACTGTTTGCATGCCTTTAACATTAATGCATTTATTTCCCCTGTGCAGTTTCTGTCTTTATACCATTATTGCTTATCCTGTCACATCACAGAAAAACTAGTGCTGTAACTTTTTCAGTTTTTACCACCCTGTATTATTGTAGCTGCTTATCAAGGAGATCACTGCTGATGTCATATTTATTACTTCATGATTAGTTATAAAGGGGGGAGGGTTTACAGGATTATAATCAGTATGGCAATAGGCAATGTCATGTCCTTAGGTTAGATGTCTGTCTTGGAGTGCTTGAAAGTGTGGACCAAGATCTATGTTGCTGCCTTGTGCAAATTGCTTCTTTAAAGAAGACTGAAGTAAGGGCTGTCACTGTAGTGGAATGTGTGTTGAACAGTGCCTCCAGCTTCTTTTAACTCATTCACTCCGGAGCAACTCAGGAAATGTTGTCTGCTTACTTCCACCATAGGAACAACAGTGCAGCCTGAGCTCTTTTTCAGAAAATCCATTTGTAATACCATACATAAAACAAATGTTCATAACTCTTTTTAACCATAAGAGCTAGACTAAAAATGTAAATGCGAAAGTTGTTCAGCAGACACTAACCTTTCCAACAGTATAAATGTTGATAGTGCGTACCTAAATCATTATTAAATATTTGCCAAGGAATGCTGATCTTGTGCATATTTTTTTACCTTTTAGGAAAAACAAAGCACAATATCTCAGTCAATGTACCATGTAGACCCATACAATTTGTATTTAATTTGTTTGTATGAATGTCAGCTTTAAAATGATACTTTAACCATTACTGTGTGATGCTCCTTTACTGAGATATCTACAGAAATATTATTAATATTATATTTCTCATAATTGTTAAATAAACAAACCATAATATCTCATCACCTGTAACAGACAGAGGCTACATATCAGTGTACAAGTTGTGTGGCTCAATGTCAGCTTCAAAATGATGTATCATATGTGTCGGCACCATGCTCCTTTGCAAAGATATGGGCATGATAATGTATTGGAAATGGATAATTTTCATAAACAAACGGTGATATGTGTAAATGTGTACAGCGTACAGACATGGTTCTTTTACCATGTTGTAAGGAGTAATGCTGTCTTCAAAATGAGGCACAGTGATATGTTCCCTTGCAAAGTTATTTACCAACATAATTTCCATAACCTAAATCCTAAACAAACTTTGATATCTGTACATGTCTACAACATACAGACATGGTTCTTTTACCACGTTGGAACTATTAATGCTGACATCAAAATGAGGTTTTACTTAACACATTTACATACTTCCTTGCAAAGTTATTTACCAAATTATGAAAAAAAAATCATAATTTCCATAACCTAAATCCTAAACCGACTTTGATATCTGTACATGTGTACAACATACAGACACAGTTCTTTTACCATGTTGGAACTATTAATGCTGTCTTCAAAATGAGATATTACTTGGCACATTGACATGCCCTTTGCAAAGTTATTTACCAAAATATGAAAAAAATCATAATTTCCATAACGTAAGCCCTAAACAAAGTGTAGACCAACCAAGAAAAAAATCCAGAACACACCCGTGGAGACAATAATTCAACTGCAGCAAGGTAATGGTAACAAGCAGGTTTAATACCAACTTCTGGAAGACAAACAACTTGATGATGATAGCGCTGACAACAATTCAGCTTTTTTCAAGTCAGAGCAAACAAAGCAAACTGGAAAAAAAGCAATTAAAAGTAATTAGAAAGCATTTCAAGATGATGAAAAATTCAGTCTTGATAAAGCTCTTTAAAACATTTTCTGATAAATATTCCTAAAAAACATTATAAAAATACAGACTATAATCGCCTGAGAACTGGTCCTATGCTTAACGTCTCGTTCATGCCAGGCATGCTGCCAGCATCAAGCCTCAGTGACTTCCAAGGTGGACTCCTCTATTGCTGGGATGGACTTGTTCAAGCACCATGAAAACAACTGAGGAGTGTTTATAGAATCGTTACTATCTTTCTTTTGTCTATATCATAGATATGTTCATATATACGCTTGTCAAGCAACACCCAATGTATACTACTCCTTTCGTGTTGCAAGTGTGATGACCATGTGGTTTCAAATTGACACGCGTGCTTTTAAATATAACTGACTGTTGTTGATTATAAAAGAGCATTGTTTGCACATGCCACATTTAAAAGTACCATTCCTTTGTTTTGGTAGTCATTACAAGTAGTGCTATGTTTTGTTAGAAAACTTCTTTTAAATTCCTCTTTTCTAACAAAGGATGGTTTCTTGGAAATCAAATTCTTAAATTCATCATTGGTTTGTAATACAAACCAAAACTTCATAATTGTATTTTCTATCTCCCTTGAATTCTCTGAGTAAGTATAAATGAACTGACTCTGGTTCTCTTGGGTTTGTGTGTTGGGAATCAAAACCACAGCCTCCTTATTCCCAAATAATGGTGTGTATGCAGAATCCCTTTTTATTCACCAAGTAGTCTGGATAACCTCTATCTGCAAACATCACCTTAAGGTTGTTGGCTTCATCAATAAAATCAGATAACCTGCTACACTGATAAGCAAGCCTTTAACTATCCCTTTCTTTTGTTGAAAGAATGAGGGTTTTCTATAAACTTTAGAATACAGTTCACCTGTTTGAGCATCTCTCAGGATTGCTACATCTAGATAATGAAGTTCGTTCACATTAATTTCGAAAATCCCCTGTCACTTGTTCTCTGGTGCCATCCCAGATGATACATATATCATCCAAGTAATATATTGTGCCCAAGTGGCAATACCCAGTGTGGCGTTACGGTGGCACAGAAGCACCATGTGCCCCTCTTTTGTTTGTTTAAACAACTACTGAGACTAGTTTCAAACCTAAGAAAATCAGTAAACCATTCAACAGTATGAGGTATGTTAGAATAGGTCTTTAATGTCCACAGTGATCATCAAAGAAGAAGTAGGCATTTTCTTTTGGGAAAAGTTTGAGGAACTCCAGGAATCTTTTATCACATGGGTCATAGCCAGGGTGTGCTTTTAGTAACAAAATCTATAAATTTGGAAATGGGTTCAGGATTGACCCCAGCCTGAGACAATTGGTCTAGCGGCAGCGGATTAATATTTTTATGAGTTTAAAATAATAGGAACCCTGGGTTTGCTATATTGTACTCATTGCGAGATATGAGACAATACTGCTGGTCGTTGTGTAGCATGTTGTGTATGATTTCTTCATAAGTGTGGTCATACATAAGTACCACACCACACGCCCTTGTGGTTTTCATGACCCTCCTGTGTTCCCTTGAAAGTAAAGAAATAAATTCAAGTTCTTGTTTGGTTAAATTAGAATGCTGCGTGTTCCCAGAACGTAACGCTTTAAAGGTTGCACCATGGGGGATTAAGGTGCTTTTTCTAGTGAGCCCACTAATATTGTGTGTTGTATTTTTAAAAAAATGCTTTAAATTCAATGCTCTAGTAAAAAGTTTAAGTTCTACCAATAGATTAGCCAAGTTAGTTCTATTGGAAGGTACGAATTGGAAGCCTTTGGTAAAAACGTCAAAGGCCAACATGTCTATTGAAATTTCAGTAAAATTGTAAATGCTGAAATTATTCATTTTGAACACCCTACAGTTAGAGCCATCCGTATGCAAACCTGAGTTAATCAAAGTGCATGGGGGCAGCAAAACATGGGATCAAGCCTTGTATCATAATAATTTGCTACACTTATTTGTTGTACCATCTGGTCCCTGGTCTCACCTCCGCTCCTCCCCGGGATAATGAAAATCCTGGTTACGCTCTTTTCTATCCTTTTCAGTGGCGTTCACTTCCACTGTCAAGAGTACTGTTATATCTACTATTGTTAGCTGATTTGTTGTAACACATCCCTCTCAAGTTTCTTAATCTTTCTAGTGATAATTTTGGAACAAAATAAATCAACCTCAAATCTGAAATAACAATGTTGTGAAGGTTGTTTAGTTCCTCAATCAGTGTTTTAGCCTTATTCTTCAAGCATGACTATAACCTCAAGGCCTGCCCGATCAAAATACTGCAAAGCTGTTTATACTGTGCAAACAAAGTTCGGCTTAAAATAATTAAAATTCCTTAGGGGATACGGCTTGGTCCCTGACACATTCTGTCAATTAACATGAGAAACAGTACCTTTGTTAAAATTGAGTGCTTTCATGGCATCCTTGGTTACGCGGAAAAACTTCGGTGTAGTCCTTGTTCCGCCTGAATCTCTCCAGTGCGTTGTACCAATGGAACACTGCTGAAGAAATACATACAACATCCTTACGCTGTAAATTGATTGAGCTCAGTGAGCATGTCTAGCACCTGGTTGAATTCTACAGGAAGGTTAGAATCAGTTTCCTGTAGCGGGTTGAGCAGCCTCCCGGTGGTCATGGTACCAAAACAAGAACCAGAAAACTTCACGAACAAATGTAGACCAACCAAGAAAAATCCAGAACACGAGACAATAATTCAACTGCAGCAAGGTAATGGTAACAAGCAGGTTTAATACCAACACGAATCCTTCACAGAACAACTTGATGACAACAATTCCAGGCTTTTCTTGATAAAGTGATAGTATATACACTATACAAAATAAAGTAAAAAGATCATGTAGTGTGCAAATTATACATTTTCTGATAAATATTCATCCAAGACTACAACTTGTATATAAAAAGAAATACCAAAACATTGTAAAAAATACAGACTATAATCTAGCTCGTCTGAGCCTGAGAACTGGTCCTATGCTTAACGTCTCGTCTCTAATGTTTTTTTAGTACTTGCTGTTAGCATATTTATGTTTTACCAACAGTTCTTATTACATTTTCCAAGCATAGTTGTGCTCTTTTTACATGTAAACAGTACTTATTTACTTGCTTATAGCTTGTTGATACATATCTATGTTTTGGTATTTCTTTTTATATACAAGTTGTAGTCTTGGATGTTTTTAATGCAGATAGGGAATATTTATCAGAAAATGTATAATTTGCACACTACATGATCTTTTTACTTTATTTTGTATAGTGTATATACTATCAGGAGTGTTAGAATGTGTTACACTGAACACTATGTGTTTTAAAGAGCTTTATCAAGACTGAATTTTTCATCATCTTGAAATGCTTTCTAATTACTTTTAATTGCTTTCCAAGTACCAATTAAATTCAGCATGTGACTCAGCTATTTAAGCACTGTTTTTCCAGTTTGCTTTGTTTGCTCTGACTTGAAAAAGCCTGGAATTGTGCAGTCATCAAGTTGTTCTGTGAAGGATTGTTGGTATTAAACCTGCTTGTTACCATTACCTTGCTGCAGTTGAATTATTGTCTCCACGGTGTGTTCTGGATTTTTCTTGGTTGGTCTACATTTGTTCGTGAAGTTTTTCTGGTTCTTGTTTTGGTACCATGACCACCGCGAGAGCTGCTCAACCCTGCAGTTACACCTACAGGAAACTGATTCTAACCTTCCTGTAACGCGAGCAGAATTCAACCAGGTGCTAGACATGCTCACTGAGCTCAAGGGACTTCTCAATTTACAGCGTAAGGATGTTGTATGTATTTCTTCAACTAACATTTCCCTAGCAGTGTTCCATTGGTACAAGCTGAGGGATTCAGACGGAACAAGGACTACACCGGTTGTTCACGATAACCAAGGATGCCATGAAAGCACAAAACTTCTAATATTCGTGTCAATCCAGGTGCCGGTCCAAGAAAACAAAGGACAAAACGAAAGAATTTGACTTTTCAAACTGAATCAGCCTTTCAATTTTAACAAAGGTACTGTTTCTCATGTTAATTCTGTGGCCATTGATACGGAGTTTACTACTTTTAAAAATAAACTGTATGCTAAAAAGTAATCAATGCGAATTGACTACCTGACAGAATGTGTCAGGACCATCCCTAAGGGGCTACGACTATTTAAGTTTCGAACTTTGTTAAGCATGGCTCTGCACAGTATAAACAGCTTTGCAGTATTTTGATCGGGCAGGCCTTGAGGTTATAGCGGTCATGCTTGAAGAATATGAAAAGAAGGCTAAAACACTGATTGAGGAACTAAACAACCTTCACAACATTGTTATTTCAGATTTAGACTTTGGCATGGTCAAACACGACTATGACAAGGTCTTTGAGGAGGTTGATTTATTTTGTTCCAAAATTATCACTAGAAAGATTAAGAAACTTGAGAGGGATGTTCATGAGTACAGGGAAGAGAAGGCATACCCTTGTTACAACAAATCAGCTAACAATAGTAGATATAACAGTACTCTTGACAGTGGCACTGATGAAGTGTTTCAGGGTAACCACAATGAGGCCCCCCCGAGAAGTGAACGCCTCAGCTGAAAAGGATAGAAAAGAGCGTAACCAGGATTTTCATTATCCCCGGGAGAGCCGGGGTGGGGTACAAACCACAGAGACCAGGGACCAGATGGTACAACAAATAAGTGTAGCAAATTATTATGATACAAGGCTTGATCCCATGTTTGGTGTTGCCCCATGCACTTTGATTAACTCTAACGCCAACGAGGTTTGCATACAGATTACGGATGGCTCTAACTGTAGGGTGTTCAAAATGAATAATTTCAGCATTTACAATTTTACTGAAATTTCAATAGACATGTTGGCCTTTGACATTTTACCAAAGGCTTCCAATTTGTACCTTCCAATAGAACTAACTTGGCTAATCTATTGGTAGAACTTAAACTTTTTACTAGAGCATTGAATTTAAAGCATTTTTTTAAAAATACAACACACAATATTAGTGGGCTCACTAGAAAAAGCACCTTTAATCCCCCCATGGTGCAACCTTTAAAGCTTTATGAGGAGCTAGTAGAACATGAACTACGAGACAAGTTGTTACGTTCTGGGAACACGAGCATTCTAATTTAACCAAACAAGAACTTGAATTTATTTCTTTACTTTCAAGGGAACACGTCAGGGTCATGAAACCGACAAGGGCGGTGGTGTGGTACTTATGTATGACCACACTTATGAAGAAATCATACACAACATGCTACACGACCAGCAGTATTGTCTCATATCTCTAATGAGTACAATATAGCTGTAGCCAAGATCAAATACACATTATACGATCACTTATTACAAGGTGTCATTAATGAGCAATTGTACAATTTTCTTTTAGTTAACAAACCCAGGGTTCCTATTATTTTTGGAATCCCCAAAACTCATAAAAATATTAATCCGCTGCCGCTTAGACCAATTGTCTCAGGCGCTGGGTCAATGGAACCCATTTCCAAATTTATAGATTTTGTCACTAAAAGCACACCCTGGCTATGACCCATGTGATAAAAGATTCCTGGGAGTTCCTCAAACTTTTCCCAAAAGAAAAATGCCTTACTTCTTCTTTGATGATCACTGTGGACATTAAAGACCTATTCCTAGCATACCTCATACTGTTGGGGTTGAATGGTTTACTGATTTTCTTAGGTTTGAAACTAGTCTCAGTAGTAACATCATTAACTTAATTTCTGATATGCTCTACATTGTTCTAAATAATAGCTATGTGTTTTTCAATGGGGAATTGTTTAAACAAACAAAAGGAGCGGTATTGCACAGATGGGAGCACGAGTTTATATTCCAGTCCACTTGGGCACAATATATTACTTTTATTGCCGTTACTTGATGATATATGTATCATCTGGGATGGCACCAGAGAACAAGTGACAGGGTTTTTGGAGCATATTAACTCTTCTACTGATTTTCTATCCTTACCCATGAAATTAATGAGAATGAACTTCATTATCTAGATGTAGCAATCTTGAGAGATGCTCAAACAGGTGAACTGTATTCTAAAGTTTATAGAAAACCCTCATTCTCCAATTCCCTGCTACATTTTAATAGCCAGCACCCTTTTCAACAAAAAGAAAGGGATAGTTAAAGGCTTGCTTATCAGAGCATCCCGTATGTGTAGCAGGTTATCTGATTTTATTGATGAAGCCAACAACCTTAAGGTGATGTTTGCAGATAGAGGTTATCCAGACTACTTGGTGAATAATCTCATCCATGAAATACTTAGTAAAAGGGATTCTGCATACACACCATTATTTGGGAATAAGGAGGCTGTGGTTTTAACGCTATGATTCCCAACACACAAACCCAAGAGAACCAGAGTCAGTTCATTTATACTTACTCAGAGAATTCAAGGGAGATAGAAAATACAATTATGAAGTTTTGGTTTGTATTACAAACCAATGATGAATTTAAGAATTTGATTTCAAGAAACCATCCTTTGCTAGAAAAGAGGCCGTAATTTAAAAGAAGTTTTCGAACAAAACATAGCACTACTTGTACCACCAAACAAAGGAATGGTACTTTTAAATGTGGCATGTGCAAACAATGCTCTTTATAATCAACAACAGTCAGTTATATTTAAAAGCACGCAGTGTCAATTTGAAACCACATGGTCATCACACTTGCAACACGAAAGGAGTAGTATACATTGGGTGTTGCTTGACCTACATAGGGAAAACTGAAAGGAGTTTAGAAAGCGATATATGAACATATCTATGATATAGACAAAAGAAAGATAGTAACGCATTCTATAAACACTCCCTCAGTTGTCCCAATTTTAAGTTAACTTTCATGGTGCTTGAACAAGTCCATCCCAGCAATAGAGGGGGGGACTGGGAGTCCACCTTGGAAGTCAGGGAATTAATCTGGCAGCTGAGGCTTGATGCTGGCAGCATGCCTGGCATGAACGAGACGTTAAGCATAGGACCAGTTCTCAGGCTCAGACGAGCTAGATTATAGTCTGTATTTTTTATAATGTTTTTTTTAGTACTTGCTGTTAGCATACTTATCTCTTACCACCAGTTCCTATTACATTTTGCAAGCATAGTTGTGCGCTTTTACATGTAAACAGTACTTATTTACTTGCTTATAGCTTGTTGATACATATTTATGTTTTGGTATTTCTTTTATATACAAGTTGTAGTCTTGGATGTTTTTAATGCAGATAGGGAATATTTATCAGAAAATGTATAATTTGCACACTACATGATCTTTTACTTTATTTTGTATAGTGTATATACTATCAGGAGTGTTAGAATGTGTTACACTGAACACTATGTGTTTTAAAGAGCTTTATCAAGACTGAATTTTTCATCATCTTGAAATGCTTTCTAATTACTTTTTAATTGCTTTCCAAGTACCAATTAAATTCAGCATGTGACTCAGCTATTTAAGCACTGTTTTTCCAGTTTGCTTTGTTTGCTCTGACTTGAAAAAGCCTGGAATTGTCCAGGCGAAAGCGCTTGTCATCAAGTTGTTCTGTGAAGGATTCGTGTTGGTATTAAACCTGCTTGTTACCATTACCTTGCTGCAGTTGAATTATTGTCTCCACGGGTGTGTTCTGGATTTTTTTCCTAAACAAAGTGTGATATATGTACATGTGTATAGCACAAGGCCACATTTCTTTTACCATGTTGAAAGGACTAATATTGTCCTCAAAGTGAGATATTACTTAGCACGTTGACATCTTTCCTTAGTTAAGTCATTCGCTAAAATATGAAAAAATATCAGAATTTTCATAACCTTAGTCCTAAAAAACTGTGATATATGTACAGCATACAGACACAGTTCTTTCATCATGTTGTAATGCCTAACACTGTCTTCAACATGAAGTGTTACTTGGCATACTGACATGTTCCCTTGCAAAGTTATTTACCAAAATATGAAAATAAAGTCATGATTTTCATAACCTGAGTCTTAAACAAACATGTTAAAGTGTTTCATACCAGAGTTATTTACCAAAATACGAAAAATATAATAAATGCCATAACCTAAGGCATCAACAGTAAAAATAAATGAAAGAAACTTGGGGGGGGGGGTTGCATGACTCCACACTGACAAAAATCAAAATCTGGCATGTGCATTCATCAGTGTGATAATGACTTTTAGTAATGTGAATAACAGTGGGCACCTGTTGATGGTTTTACCTGACAAGTGATAATGACTCAGTGTTATACTGTAACTGCACATATTGTAAATCAGTAATGTGATAATGACTTGCATTTCATTACTGCAAGGTTCTGAGTGCTCATGCAAAGGTGATAATTGCTGCACATAACCTGTTGAGTAGACATTCATTATATTTGTGGTGCAGGTGTGATGTAAGACTGAGACATTACCATCTGTTTGGAAAAGACCAAAGTTATTCAGTACAAGTAGTCTAACCTTGTATATCACTGAGCCCCTCCTCTCACCTAAATTCTAAACATGACTGCCAAAGCCAGAAATACTGTCCAAAATATGATTGTCCCATGCTGGAATTACTGTTCAAGTAGTAGCATTTGTCTCACTGAGCCATCTGCTCATTAGAACAATTAATTAAATTATTAGAAATTAGAATTAAATAACCAAGTCAGAAATATCTAAACTATCTGGTTGCTCCATGTAAGAATTACTGCAAAGGTAATAATAACTGTTATCTCACTGAACCTTTCCTCACAGTAGAGTAAGACACACAAGTGACAAAGGTGGAAATATTGCCCAAAATATCTGGGCGACCAATGCCGCACTTAGTGTAAAATCAATAACATATATCTCACTAAACTTTTCCTCTTACCCAGACATGTTTTGACATATCGTTGGTAACTTATCCACGTGTCACTGTCACAGTAGCACCCTATTATTATGACTAGCCAAATACTGCCTTGGTTGAATGCAATTCATTACTTATCCCTCTTTGCTGCCTCTACTATGGTCCTATCGCAGCAAGTTATCTTATTTTGATATTTGATTACATAAACATCAGACCAACAGAAGGTGTTGAGGGTCAGCAGAGAGGATCTGTGTCATGAATGAAGGAGTTATCAGGAACAAACAAAAAAAAGACTGAACTATTGGTATAAGAAGCACAATATACTAATATTTGCTGTTTCCTCAGTATCTGATACTTTACTCTTTCCTCTGTATCTGATACTGAGTTGTACACTTATAAATACACACCTGATATGCAGTTGTTGTTTTTTGTTTTGCATAGGCAGTTAGACTGTGTGGAAACAGGAAAGAACCTATGGCTCTTTTTCTCAGAACACAGAATGTGTTAAACATGTTGGGGAAAGCAAGAATGTATAAATCATCAGTGATTGTTCATGTATTCTGTTTTAATGATGAAAGCACAGAGTTAGAAGCACGAGCAGCTGTATGGCACTTGCAAGCCGATTTTCTCTTAAACTTTAAATATAAACCTGATGTTACTTCACACTGAAAATTAAGTTGAGAAGGTACCTGACATAGTTCAGATACTTTTCCAACTTCATTTTTAACAGTGGAGCTAAAACTTTACTGCAAAGTTACCGGCTTTTGTGGAAGGCACTCGGGTGGAACAGCATAGCTTTTCAAGCGTCTCAGAGAGTGCTCCGGTGGAATCACAAAGGCGCCCTGAGAAGGTACTGAGGGTTGAAGAGTTAGCTGGACTGGTAAAAGAACATAAGCCAGCTAACAGTTTGGACAGGATCTGCTTTGATACTGTAAGCTGCCTTTTTGGCAGGAAAGGCACAAATAGCTTGTCACTTCAGATGATGTCCTTGGTTGTTGCCTTATCATACCCAAGAGGCTGGTGACCATCCACCAAAAGCAGTATTCTTTACTGTTTGCTTAATAGGCTAGGAAAGAAGATGGAGAGTTTAATGATTTAAGACTATCTGCAACACCACTTTAGGCATATTTGGTTTCTGACTAACCCTGTCTTTGGGGAAGAATATGTAAGACTCCTTGCCGAAAGTTCAGACGCCCATATGTCTCATGTGATAGCTGCAAAGGAACAGGGTTTTACAGGACAGAAACTTAAGTAGTGTTGAAGCACTGTTTCAAAAGAAGTATCAGCTGTTGTACAGAATTTAAGTTCCAAGGAAGAGAAATTGGTTTCCTCTGTGGTTTAATGTGAAGAGCACTCTTCAGATTTTCTGTAACCAGGCCTCTGTGTGAAAAAGGGGTGGGAGAGGGGGGTTGTCCATAGACAGGTGCTGTGAAATGGCTGCAAATTGCACTTTGATGAAGGTATAGGTGAAGTTGTTAGCTATCAGCTTGGTCAAGTACTACATGATCTTTGTTGTAGGACATCATTTCAGTGTAATACCTATGGCATTACCCCATTTGGAAAATCGTTTCCATTTTGACAAGGTTTAATTACATTATACTTTTTTGTCCATCTTTAAGTAGCATTATGTTAAAAGATGCACCCTGACAGTTTTAGACCCTTTGAGTTAAGGTGTACCAGTGTACATACTTGGGTCAAATTGTGTGCTATGTTGGAGAAGGAGCAAGGAGTTCTTTTTGAGCCATCTAGATCAGTGTGGAGAGCCAAGCTTGCTTGGGCCAGAATCTTTCCTCTTATACCCTTACATTTCAGAGCGCACGCAGAATACAGGGTACAGAGGAAAGTCCCCTCCCCTTTTCCACATTACACTAAAGGCATCTGTCACCTACGCCTGGGACTGGAAAATCTGGAGCCAGAAAGTGGAGAGCAGGTGATTCTCTTTTCAAGATGAATGTGTCAACTAAAGGATTCCCTAACATCTCCAACATGCTGCTGAGCAGTTGATATTCCAGCTACCATTTCTAATTGTTGATGCAGGACTTGCTCAACCCATTCTTCAGCACATTCTGATCTGACAGAATGTAGATGGTCTGCAGCTGTATGCCATTTCAAACACTATCATCATGAGCCTGTTAGAGCTAGTATGAGCAGCTGTGTACCACATCAGGATGGAGTCTTGTATAGCCATTCCATTATTTTGAAATGGGCTTCCTCTAAGGATTAATGGTAAGAGTGATGCTCATTTCGTTGAAGATGGTGTTGCTGTGCACGTATCTGTTTCAAGAGCCATCTTTGAGATGTACAAGATGAGACCCCAGTGCCATTCCTGAAGCACCTGCCAAGAGTCTAGCACAGTGTAGTGGGTCACTTAAGGTATCCCCAGTTGATGACTACTTGAGCAGCCCACCAAATGAGTTTATTCTTTATGAATTGGATGAGTGTAATCTAGTGAGAGAGAAGTGGCTATGTGCAGCCAGCCACTGCTTAGGAAACACAGTTTAAAATCGGTCCAGAGACGTGGTCTTATCATTTTATCAGTTTCAGTGTTATGTCTTAAACTGTTTGTTCCACTGAAGTATCTTTAGTTTCATGTCAGAAGACTTCTGTATTTTCTATTAATTGTTTTAAATGTGCTATTCATTCATGTTCATTTACTTTATATGATGAGCTGGGCAGACATGTTGCTGGATATAACACACATTTGGTATCCTCTCTGTTTATCGAAAAAAGAGAAAGGAACCACGCCGTAGTACAACACTGGTAATGAAAAATGATTAAGCGCTTTTCGTTTATTTCAGTGAATAAACCTCTTCAGATCAATTAAAACAGAAAATCACAGTTTAAATACTCGCTTAATGGGTTTAAAAAATCAATTACCTACTTAAAGTGGTAACGTACTTACAAAACAAATCCTACTATAAGGCACAACTAAACTAAAAACTGCTTGAAGAAACTCATAATACACAAACATTATGAATAATAATGTCAAACCTACTACGTCAATATCTAAGTAGGCTATTAAAAAAGTAAATAAATAAGTGAAAAGTGAATAATAAATAAAAAAATCTAATATTCATAATCTAAAATTGTATACTAGTGACTGTATTAGCACGCTAAGTATGCATAACATGACACTAACAATATGACAAACCAATCAATATAATAAAGAAATACAAAACACAACAAAATAGTACTGTGAAAACAAAGTTACTCAACAACAAAAGAATAGCTTAATCATACTGCTATGTAAAAACTTATACACAGCCTACCTACAGAGGCTCCTAAGTTTAAGGACACTGCTTAGAGAGCAATTCTCATTTAGACCTGGTGCACTTTATGCATTAAGTCTAATTTGCCACTCCAGCTCTCGCTCCTCTAACTTGATTGGAAGGGGGGCCCCCCTAAATCTTGTGTGATTTGGTCAATAATCATGAATTTAAACGAATGGTTAAGAAAAAGTGAATTATGCTTAGCTAAAGCATTGTCTAGTTTCTGCTTCCTAATCGCATAGATATGTTCATATATGCGCTCACGTAGGCGTCGTTCGGTTTTGCCCAGGTAAAAGGCCGGGCAAGTTTGACACATGGCTAAATAAATCACTAATCTTGAATTACAATTAGCTCTAATATTCAACTTAAGTTCATGATCATGAACTTTAAATCTGTTGGATTCTATAATATATTGACAATAGTTACATGCCTGGCATTTAAACATGCCAACTGTCAATGGCTTATAACCATTGTGCCGTTCCAGGAGGGCTTTAAGGTTTCTAGCCTTTCTATAAATGACAAGAGGATGATTGCCAAATTTTTGATAAAGAGTATTGTCATTTTTGAGTAGCTCCCAATTTTTACGTAGTGTCTGAACACAATCATTACTGTTCAGACTATAAGTAGTTATGAATGAGACCCCAGGACTATCAGATGAGAACTTATTCAAATGATCGTTCTCCGAGTCTATGCTCAGTAATACAGAGTTATTCATGTGAGCCGAATCACCATTCAGAATCGGTTCATAAAAATGGCATTTTTAAATGACAGTTGGCATGTTTAAATGCCAGGCATGTAACTATTGTCAATATATTATAGAATCCAACAGATTTAAAGTTCATGATCATGAATTTAAGTTGAATATTAGAGCTAATTGTAATTCAAGATTAGTGATTTATTTAGCCATGTGTCAAACTTGCCCAGCCTTTTACTTGGGCAAAACCGAACAACACCTACGTGAGCGCATATATGAACATATCTATGCGATTAGGAAGCAGAAACTAGACAACGCTTTAGCTAAGCATAATTCACTTTTACTTAACCATTCGTCTAAATTCATGATTATTGACCAAATCACACAAGATTTTAGGGGGGCCCCCCTTCCAATCAAGTTAGAAGAGCGATAGCTGGAGTGGCAAATTAGACTTAATGCATATAGTGCACCAGGTCTAAATGAGAATTGCTGTCTAAGCAGTGTCCTCAAACTTAGGAGTCTCTGTAGGTAGGCTGTGTATAAGTTTTTACATAGCAGTATGATTAAGCTATTCTTTTGTTGTTGAGTAACTTTGTTTTCACAGTACTATTTTGTTGTGTTTTGTATTTCTTTATTATATTGATTGGTTTGTCATATTGTTAGTGTCATGTTATGCATACTTAGCGTGCTAATACAGTCACTAGTATACCATTTTAGATTATGAATATTAGATGTTTTTTTATTTATTATTTACTTTTCAGTTATTTATTTACTTTTTTAATAGCCTACTTAGATATTGACGTAGTAGGTTTGACATTATTATTCGTTATTATTAATGTTTGTGTATTATGAGTTTCTTCAAGCAGTTTTTAGTTTAGTTGTGCCTTATAGTAGGATTTGTTTTGTAAGTACGTTACCACTTTAAGTAGGTAATTGATATTTTAAACCCATTAAGCGAGTATTTAAACTGTGATTTTCTGTTTTAATTGATCTGAAGAAGTTTATTCATTGAAATAAACGAAAAGTGCTTAATCATTTTTCATTACCAGTGTTGTACTACGGCGTGGTTCCTTTCTCTTTTTTCGATTTTCAGTAGTTTGTTTTTGCCTGTTTTTATCCTCTCTGTTTAGTTACCCTAGCTCAGTTGTGATTGGCCAGGTTGATTTCATGTGGACCATGGTTAAATGCATCTCTTATTGTTTAAGAATGACTGGCTACAGGCAAGAGCATAGATGGCGTTGAACTGGTGCTTTAGAGGACAAACTTAATCTTGTCAACCAGTTTGCTTGTTATCATTCTAAAGTCTGAAATGCTAAGACATTTTATCTTTCTAAACAAGTTGCCCAGGCTGCAAATCATCCAGCTGCCCTTTTTAAAAGAGTGGACTGCCTTTCCAATACTGTGTGTCTTGACACCAGATAGTTTTTTTTTCTGTTGAAGAATGTGAACTGGCTGCTCATTGCATTTCTACTAAAATTTCTTCTATCAAAGCCTCTGTAGTTTCTTGTATTTTTTTTTCTTCTAATATTGGTCAAAGGGGGGCACTTTCATCCTATATTTGGGAAGAGTTTGCCATTCCTAACATTGATGACCTGAACAACTTGATTTCCAGCATGCATACTACTACTTGTTCTTTGGACCTGTGTCCATCTCAGTTTGTGGTGGCATCCCTAGAGGTCATTGTTCCATTAATTTATGAGATCGCCACCACATCTTTTAGACTTGGATGTGTTTTCTTCATGCTTGAAAGAGGCATTAATGATCACAGTCCTTAAAAGTTTGGTTTAGATTCTGATAAAGGTGCCCATTGTCCAATGTCTAACCCCCCCTTTTTTGGCAAAGGTTCTTGAGAAAGTAGTTTACTGTCAGCTAGAGTAATTTGTATTAGATTGGGCCATCTTAGACCCATTCCAGTGTGGATTTAGGGCCAGACACAATACGTAAACAGCCCTTACTAGAGTAGTTAATGATCCCCTAGTTGCAAGAGACTAGCATTACTATTCTATTCTGGTACTTTTGGATCTCTTTTCGGCATTTCATTTAGTGGGTCATTCTATTCTTTTAGATAGACTAGAACATTATTGTGGCCTTTCTGGCACCATCCTGAATTGATTTGTTTCTTCTCCTGTCTGCCCTCTGCACTGCAGGGTTCCAAAGGCTTTATTCTTGGCCCATTGTTATGCTGACAACACACATCTGTACCTGTCATTCCCACAGAATTGTATGTCATGCCTCTGTTCCTTTTCTTATAATTTGGAACTTATCCATGATTGGAATGTCAGTAATAAGCTCAAACTTAGTACTTCCAAAACTGTAACAATGGAGATTCATGCTACTTTAAGAAACTTTTCCCTTCCAGTTTTGATGCCTGATATTCAGTGTCATGGCAGTAAACTGAACTTAAAAATTTGTGTCGAAGGTGTGTGATCTTGGCATTGTCCTTGAAGTTCGGCTGACTGTTAAGGATCATATCTAAGCAGCTATCAAATCATCCTGTTTACATCTTCAGAATATGTCCTTGATCCAGCACATTATTCCTCTGAATACTGTGGTTCATGCTTTGATTTCTTCATATCTAAACTGTTGTAATTATTTACTTGTTGGTCTCTTGACTCGGAGCTTGCATGTTTACTATTTGGTGTTTAAAGGCATTGTCACATTACGCCAGTTCTGTACAGCTCACACTGGTTCCTTTTAAGATATTGCATAATATGCAAGATTCTTATTTTGGTATACTTTTCACTTCATAAGCTTGAGCCACGTTAATTGAAGGAGCATTTACATATTCATATTTCTTCTCGTTCACTTCATTTAATTTCAAAAAATCTTCTGACTGTGCCAGTGTAAAACTTGGATTTTTCTGGTTGTCATTAATTTGGTTACCAAGGCACTGTCCTGTGGAATCCTCTTCCAGGTTGGCTTTGGGAAGTACCTACATTTGCAAGTTTTAGGAGTGCTCTTAAAACATACTTGTTTGATGTTATTTATTTATGACTTTTTTATGTTTGTTTTATTAATGAATCTGCTTTATTATTATTTGATATGTACATTGCTTAGGTTCAAGCGCTTAAATTAATCTGAACTTGAACTGAATCTTTTTGATATGCATACAAGTCAGGGGAACCATGAGGATGTATGCTAACATTTGGCTGAAAGGTTTTGCTGTCTTCTTGGCCCACAGACCCAGTGTTTTGGGACAGGTTGATGAAGAAGGACCTTCACATTTAAGCCCTGTTTATGGACAGGAAGAGGTGAGATGTTTCTGCAGTGCTCCAAAGAACATTTACCTTGCCTCCTCTATCTCAATTCTTGGTTTGGCAGTGTTAAGAGTGAACCCCAGATTAGTGAGAGAGGACATTGTCAATTCACCCTACCCATTTGTAGCTCTGAAGGTGTTTAGATATGGCTCCCCCTTATTTTATATATAGTTTGATTGTGTCCAGCCTTCTTGTTTTGTTGGTTGGATTTGGTTATTTGTGTTGATGTTTTTTGGCTGTAAATTGGTTGGTTTGGGGTAGTTCTTAGATATGACCGCCATCCAAGTTTGGATAAATGTGCATCGTCTTTGTCCTTAAATGAGTAAACACTGTCGCCATCTCTGGGAGTGATGAAGTTTGAAGAGAAGGAAAATAAAGTAGAATTGGCTATCACTCCCCCCCCAGGGAAGTATCTTTGATCTGGATGAATTATGGTCTGCTGATGGGTGTCTTTCAGGACCAGAGTAGTCAGCAGGATACTCCTGCACAGCAACAGAGTAACATGCTTCACTGTTACCATTTTGAATTTTTTCATGCCCAGTTTAAAAGGTCTGGAACTGATCTTCATATACTGTCCTTCTTTGCACTATATCCAAAGGAGAATAGAATCCCTTCCTCTCCTGGTTCACTGGGACTCCTTGCACTGCTTTGAATTCTAGAAACTTCTTCACTGTTTGTAGTGCTAATTCTGTTTTGTCCAGAGGAACTGGGGGCATCTCCGTGAAAGGGGAAGTATAGATAAAAATATTCTGTTTTGACTTGTGACATGTTGTGGCCCTTACTCACTGGTTGGACATCAGCTGAAACCAAGAATCCTTGAAAAGGACCAACCTACCACAAAACTAAGGAGGTAAAGGAAAGATAAACAGAAGGGGATGGCTACGGAAGGGGGATGAGAGTAACCAGTATTGCCCAGGGATTTCTGGAGGGAATTTATCACTACATCAAGCTTACCTTTTTCTAATGTCCTTTTTTGTTTATATTGGACAGCTGTAATTTGTTTTTCTGTACAAGGGTCACAGTTTGTTTGGGTGATTCCTGTTGGATTTAGGAAATGATGAGTGAAACGTCTGCTTAACCAATTCTGTGGTTTTCTTTTGCTTATTCTGGTGTTTTAAATACACCATGTAAGGACAGGCTGAAGAGGAGATTCTTCTGTATAGATATGCATGGTAGCTGCCATTTTACATCCTGAGGTATGGGGTAAAGTTTGATCCACGTGTTTCTTCACAGCACCATTTCAGAAGCCACTAATCTGCTACAGATGTCCACTGCATTGTAACCACATTCAGTAGCATGCTTGGCCACAGTAAAGGTCATTTGGGGAAGATCATTTACTTTTTCTTTAAGGTATTCAGGCATGACATCTGGGATTATGTCCCTCTGTCTTCTTAAGGAGTTCTCCATGGTATTGTGCATAGCCCCCAACCACAGCAAGTTATCGTATCCTGATATTTTGTCACATCTGCAAAACCAACAAAAGTTAGTGCAGCAGTCTTGCATACTTAAACTATGAGGGTAATAACTCTTATTTATATCTCCTTTAAAATTCAAAGATATTTCTGGTTGTAGTAATGGTGTTTTGTCAAGTAACAGGCATCAGAATGCCATTAAATATTTTACTACAGACATAGTGCTCCTGGCTTAGTTAAACCCTGCTTTTGGACATTTTCTCCACTAAAACTAACTACATAGCCAGCTTTTAGTCCCTGCAAAACCATGGCTGCAGGGGCCCTTAATCATCTTTGTCTGTGTGGCCCCACAAAAGCTGCTGCTGACTGGGGAAAAATGAGGAATGAAAATGCATTAATTTCCTAATTATGCTCTTTAACATGAACAGGGCTGTGATATGACCCTGTTAGGATGAAGATGATAATGAACATGAACAATATAAGCACTAGAAGTATCAGCAGTCCAGAGTGACTTACCTCAGTGCAAACTTTGGATTTTAAGAAGAGCTGATGCTTCCGATCATCAGGGATAGTTTCTCTTTCAGGTAGTTTTATAACTAATACCAGAACACCAGATACTATAACTCAATTTCTTTACTTAAGAATTCAGTATAATTCCCAAAAATAATAGAATAAATGCTCAGAATCATAAATATGTTTAAATATTTCTCTAATTCACTTAAAAAGTTACTAGAATAACATATTTTGCATCAACATCTATTTTTGGACAATAAATATAAAACTCAGATGTCTGGATTAATTGACTGTAATCCTGAATGATTTACCAGCAAATCAGACTTTTGGATAAAGCAAAAGTATGAACAAAATCAGGGAAGGTCTGTGAAAGTAGGGACAGTGACGAGTATGCATTACTCCTCGATGAAATAAATATTACTGCTTCTGCTGTTTGATGACTGCTAAACAGCAGTGACTAATCTGGTGTGGCAGTACCAATGTTGCACAAGGCATTGCTGTTTGCTGAAATAAGTACATAACTAGTACTGCTGTGGCTTATGCATGTTAGTGTGTCTGTGTGTCTGTGTGTGTGTGTGTGTGTAAAAACATCACTGATTTTTATCTGTGCATGCACCCAATAATGCCAGGACACAGACATTATTCTTGTGCATCAGTAAAAAATGTACCTAACAAGTAATTATATTTCGAAAGTAAGACATAACATATATCACAGAACATTCCGACACTTAGATATTCTTGGAGTTAGACTGTCTAAATGGATAATGGGGACTTTATCATCCTTGCCTCTATGGGCCCCACCAAAGCTGTTGCTTGTTGGAGAAAAATGTGTCAATTTTCTGAATACGCTGTTTAATCTGAATGGTGCTGAGATATGACCCTTTTAGGATAAAGCTAATAATAGCCTCTGTTTACAACCACACCCATTCTAAAACCAGCCCTGTTGAAATGTGTGTGTGTGTACATAAAGCTTATGAGGGGCTGGAGATTGTGTGGATATTACATCTTTGATTTTCATCACAGTCAAACCTTAGAGTGAAGTCATTATAGCCTGTGTTTGAGCTGAGGGCAGTGTTTCTCACAGACCTCAGAGGTGTACAAAGAAGGTTACTATAGCTTGTGTGAGAGGTGTACTGTCTAGGAGCAACAAATTTGAATATTACTGAAATCATTCTCACAATCACAGGCACATATACATGTGGCTACCTTTGACAGCTGGGGTGAAGAACATGCTATGTATATGTATATCATCAGTCACTTGAAATATATGACAAAGGCAATTTAAATCTCTGCTTTCATCCCAGTCTAACACCAGAGGGATGCATAGGCAGTGACTTG